>NW_020273126.1:2343366-2368429 GCF_003268045.1 Sipha flava
AATAAACCTGTATTCGAAGAGAAGCGAATATTTTTAAATTATGCACATTTATCATAAGTTTCGTATCCTTTTTTGTGATGTATTCTCCGATGAGGGAGTTACAATAGTACAAATGATGTACGGAACAAAAAAACGTAAAACGCTATAACTTCTTTTTTAAACGATATAGGGAAAAAGTATAAGATATATTCCCGGAAATACGCTCCTGTTTAAAATGCAATTATAGTTGTATCTACAATATAGTCCAAGCAACTCAAAGTAACTAGAGAGCCAATAATTGGCTATAAATTATTTTTAGAACTTTAAAATTTGACGGACCAAAGTAAAGAACAGAAAAATAGGTCATTAAAATCGATTAAATTAGCATTTATTTTTTATAATTTAAATTGATGGCCGAACTGAGAAACGAATACATAGATATGTTAACTATGCCGATGCGGATATGTGGTATAGCATATGTTATACTAAGCCGCAGTTCAATACCGGAGAAAAAAATAATATTTACATTTTACGATCAACGGTACTTCGAAAAAATGTACGTACGGGTCGGATAAAAAAAAATTACGCGGACCGCCAGTTGCCCGCCCCGAACGTAGGACCGGCATTTTGATTTTGCATGACGGTATATTGGTGTACAACATCTCAGCGGAAACGGTACACTAATATCGGTTTTCGTTATATTGGGTATATTATAGTTCTTATACGGCTACTCCAAGGAAATAATATTTTTCGTCGTTGTAAGTAAATTAAAAAATAAGTAAAACAACATAATTTCACGTTCGACAGCACAACGAACTATTGTTAAAACGGCATGTGTCGTTCATTTATTATTAACGTGTGCATTTTTTTAAAGAGAGGCATTTTTTTAAAGAGAGTTTAATTGTTTGATGTAATCAAAATATAACAGAAAATTACGGATATTATACTGCTACGCCGAAAAAGTTATTTGTTGTAATCTTATCATAGACATGGACATCATAAACGTGTACAGATAAAGATTTTTAATTAAATAAAATTATTATAAAACATAATATTGTACCCGTACGTTTAATAATGATAATTATAGAATAATAGTAAAAATTGCTTATACATAGAGTCAGTAGCGTACATTCAATCTTGTTGGGGGGGAGGGGGTGGTTAACAAAAATAATCGTTATCTTTTTTTTTTTTTTTCGTTGCACAGATAAATAACTGCTATAAATAGATATTATTTTGTACAAATTTTTTACCAATTACAGTTTACTTTTATATTACAGTAAATTAATAGCTATTGGAATATAAAAACAGCATAGTTAACAAAACTTTTCAAACACCTATCAATATAATAATTTAATTACAATAATATTTATATAGCTGTATGTTTTAAGTTCAACGCGTAATAATGAAACTACGAATATATTACACGTCATCAATAAAACAATTTTCTTTTTTTTTTAATCTCCCTGGGGGGGTGTTTGAACTTGAACCCCCCCCCCCTCATCCCCGTATCTACGCCACTGCATTGAGTACCATAAATATTACTTCAAAATTCTAATTATAACGTATACCTATATACGTATAAATGAGTATTCAACTGAATTAAATCTGTATAAATTAAAATAAAATATATAGAACTTTATTCAATTATTATATTTTCTTTCACATTATTACATTAATACATACATAATGTTACACAAGTTAATATATAAACGCTTTGTATATCACTTTGTTTTTACGCAGTTATAATTGTATTCTTAATATTAATTCGAATTCATTACGTTTACATTTTGGGCTTCTTCGTCTTAATGTTTATGGATCAAAAGACTTTACTTAAATAATAACTGAAAATGCTTATCTCTCTCCGTATGGAACAATTTATATTCATAATTATTTTTGATTAATTTACACGGAACCAGATCAAATAGTACATTTTACTTCTGCTAAAAATATAATACATCACTGAATTATCATTTAGTATTTAAATTTGCACTTTAAATCCGTTAGATAAAAAATGAATCAATAATTATTTAGAAAACAAAAATTTGCTTATTCGTATTATATTTATAATTTTTGCCAAGTAGTTTATATTTTACTTTATGTAATATACACACTTAGGTAATATTTTTGCATAACATTTATAAAAATCAGTATAATGTATAAAATACAAAATTAGCTAAATATTTCATTTCTGTTGACGGTATTAGAATTTACTATAAGTCATAATTTGTCGAAAATTTGTTTAGAGGTCATTACTCGGAGACATAAAATATTTTGAAAATAACTATGAGTCGTATTAGTTATTTACAAAACATAATTATTTATTTATAAAATATGACACCGTTTATATTGAATAACCAACAATTCTGTTAGGTATACAATCTTTCAATGAACAATATTGCTAACTATATTTTAATAACATAATATGAGTTTTGTAAACATTTTTAATTTTAATCATTATTTGTTTTCCGTATATTTAACCCAAAGTAGGTCAGTTAAACAAACTTCAACGATATTGAATAATAATTGTCGTATAGCCGGTCATGTTCAAATTCATAAAGTACCAACCTAGCCTGGGAGTGAGTATGGTTTTAATATTATTTGCTATTATATGTTATTATATTACCAACTTAAATTTGTATTTTATTTTAAGTATAAATTGATATTTTTATCTGTGCAATCTTATAGCAGATCTTGTGATGAGTATTTAAGAATAATGAACTTAATATCTGAATCTAATAATCGAAAAGAATATTGCTTGCGCTCGTCGAAATATTTAGCAGCCGATGAAATATTAATTGGGTTTCACAATAAAATGTTTTTAAATTGATCTAGCAGCATAATAATTCCAAATAATTTTTCATTTATTTTCATTTGTCCAATCGCTCTCAATTTATACAGTTAAAGCATTTATTTTTAGGCATTAAACAATTATTCGTGTTACAAAGAAATCCAGTAATAAACCTTATGCTTCAACAATATTTTACGAAACCTTTTTAAACCGATGACTATCAACCATGGCTGAATCTAAATATTCGTAAAAGTACAATTTGTTCCTGGCATCTGTTCAAATTAAATTTTATGCCAACACGTCGAAAAATGAAACGTAAAAAATTAAAGAACAGCAAATAATAACTCGTATAAGCAAAAAAAAAAAAAAAAATTTAGTCAATAAAAACAAATAAGCAAACAAAGTTAGAAAACTAATTCGCTCATTGGTACGGAGATATTAGTGTTACATAAATAAACCGACTTTTTTTTTTAAGTCTCTATATTAAATGCTATTATGTTCCGCTGGTTTGGCAATTCGTTCTCTAATCACTAAGGGAAATAATTAATTTCAAACTAACCGTTTGTTGTAAATTCTCTGTACGACCGTATCAGTAATATTTTATTATAGAGAAAACAATTAAACTGTAGAAGTCTGATCAAATAACTCATGGACACTGAGGTCGGCACCGTTTCCACTCAAAATCTTGCTTTTCGAGCATAAAGATCACAAAACGTATTGAGTTCTCTTTGTTTTAACTCTGACAGGGATTTCGAATAACAGTTCGCATCGATATTGCAATTATTATTCGTGTAACAATTATCAAGTGTTAAAAGTGCTACGGGAGTATGATAATATTTAATGGATTTCTACTATACAATTTAAGGTTCTAATCAAATAACATTTACTTGGGATATAACATTGTATTACGATTATCGAGGCACACCTTAACACTGTGGTTAACGCTCGTGGTTCAAACGCTATCGCAACATTACTGTGAAGCCTTCCGGCCAATAACCCTGCAAATGAACACGGGTCCCATCAAGTTCACGATACTCGTAGATATGTACACAGTATTGAAATATGCTCGCGGGCGCCGCGAGTGTGGTTAGCCTCTGGCTTTTCAAAAAAAAAAATAACATTTAAAAAGTAGGATTGAGAGTACTGTCATCACTATCAGATTATCTATTAGCCCGTCCGCATTACGCTGTAACCGTTGAAAATAACTAAAATAACTTTTAATTGTCATACGATTGGCAGAAATATTCCCGCGTGACGTGAACGTCGTTTAGAAATCAGTGTACAACTACTACGCACGATGCACTGCCCTGAAGATATTCCTGGCGGCACCTATGGATGTGCTGATTTAATGTTGCCGTGTAATGTACCACCTACAACAGCACCTAACCCATTGTACCAGTGTTTTTTAAATTCCGCGGACAGCGACGGTTTTTTCGTTATTTTCAAATACTGTTTTGAAAAGAATCAATATCATACGTATCGTTTCGCTCGCGTGAAAAGTTATAAAGATTGCTTCCCCCCCTCCAGAAAAATAAACATCGCAATCGCAACCGAAACTTTTGCACGCGTTATGTTGTTAACCGATTTTCGTTTGTGTTTTGCGGGATGAGTGGAAAAGAACGCGCACTGCCACCGACGCACACACCAAAGTCGACGTTTCGGGTTCGCGTAAAGCCGAACGAACATGATCATTATATCGGTTCGGCCCAGAAAGTTGATGCGATAGGGGTGGGGGGAGGAGATGGGAAAAAATACAAAACTATTAGTCTTCTGGAGCCCGAATTGAACGCCCCGAGAGTGTAGGGCAAGGCTCGGCAACCCACGGTCCACGGGCCGCATGTGGCCCGCGAAGTAATTTTTTATGGCTCGCACAAAGGTGATTGATTTTTGTGTTTTATTTTTGTTCAATAAAATTTTTCATAAAATTTTCAATACTATTCAATTCTTTTTTCTTTATTAATAAAATCTAATCTAATCGTTAATAGATTATATTTATTCTATATAGTTATATAGTCAGTTTAATCTATAAAATTGTTATTATTATCTAATCGGAGTCGAAGATAATGATGACTGAACTGCTCAGACATAGCATAAATTAAATATACTTATATGTATTTAAAAATTAAAATTTGAAATATATAATCTATGTATTTAATACATATGTATCTAATTTATTTAATCTATGGTCATAGTTACTTTGCGTTTGTAGCAATTAGTATTACACCGTGATTACGCATGTACGTGTAACTGTTTGCGTTTGTAATAGTTTCATTTTACAAGTAAATTCAAACATTATGGTGACTAAAAAAAGAAAAAATTGTAATGAACATCGTTTTTTTTTAATAATTCTTGGGTTGATTTATACTTTTTCGACGAAAACAAAGGTAAGCCATTATGCTTAATTTGTCAAAAAATTAAATTTTTTCCAGCAACATTCATATTTTTTACACTCATATTTCTATGTAAAATAATTAAATATAATAGAAACTCAATTATTAGTAAATATCATATGAAAAAAATTTTTTTTTAATGTGATAAACATTTGAAAAAAATATGGCCCGCGTGGTTCAAAAGATTGCCGACCCCTGGTGTAGGGTATAGTTGAATTGCACTTGGGTTTAAAAAAGGTAATGGTTGAACTGCGTTTGGGCTCAAAAAAGTATTTCTATAAAATTATCATGCATTTAGAAGAGGTTAGATTTATTTTATTTAGTTACATTTATTACCATTAAGTAATTATTGACGTTGTTAAAAATTATTGTTTTATAAATCACATTATAATTGTTATATTATATTATACATTTTTTATTTATCATCTCGATCATGTTTTGTAGTAATGGCTAATTGTGTTCAGAAATTCTACCCTGGTAACACGCTTCAGAGTATATAAATATTATATTATTATATAATATTATCTGCGTTATTTAAATGGCAAGAACTTACATATAAAATGTTATTAAATAAGTTCGCCGTAGCGTTCTTCAACAGAAAGATTCGTGATATTTTTAAAAGGTTTTCCATTTTAACTCTTTTTTTTTTTTTGAACGAATGCAGTTCGACCATAACCTTTTTTCAATCCAAGTGCAATTCGACCATTTATTTGTAGGTAATCAGTGCAATTCGACTATCCCGGGATTGTAATATTAATAATATTGTTTTCCCCGCGAACCGATGACCGCTGCGTGACGATACGCGCGCACATACACGGGACACTCGAGTAACATCGCATGCGCAGTGCGTCCGTGTACCCCTTCGTTATTGTAATTTTTTATTTTCCCAATTCGCCAATTAACCGGTAACCGGTTGCGGCGGTCCGCGGTGGCCCGCCGTAAAATCACAATAAATATTTTCGTCGGGCGACTTAATGTTTCGTGAATAATTCGTTGTTGTCGTCGGGCCGACGGTAAGGAAATGATTGTTATTAATGACCGTCCAGGAACGCTCTCGACGGCGGACGGACGCGCAGGGCGTTGTGTTGTGCACGCGCGCGAAAAGGTTTGGAAACAACGAAAAAAATAAAAATAAATAAATAAATAAAAAAAAAAAGGGTTGACCGCACCCGGCCGAAGGCCAAGGGTCAAGGGTCACGGCTTGTACCGCGGTGGACCTGCGCTGACCGTTTAACTACAACATTGTGTATACGTGCACGCATTGTGATGTGTACGTACCCGATCCGCGGGGGGCGGTGCCGGAGGGACCGTCGAGAGACGCGCGGACACGGGACACGGTGGTGAAATTTATTACTCCCGGACCGACGCGCAGTGGCACGCAATTTTATAATATCGCTATTAGCGCGTGCACCGCGCGTCCGGGCGCGTTTTCGATTAATGACGGCGGGCCGGACACCCTCCGCGGCGATATTTGTCATAGAGATCGTAAAACCGTCGCGGCGAACAAATTCGAAAACCGTGTTCCGGCGGGCACGTGTGACGCGCGCCCGCGACGGATGCACACGACTCTCGCGCCGACCAAGCGTCACAACAACGCACGTATGAATCGCTAAATGCTAAAAGGGGACTTCCGACATTTTTCAAATTTCACAGGAGAAGGAAAAAATCGCGCCTAGACTACCAAAAACTGTATTATTTATATTTATACTAGTGGCAGTGCATTACTCCTATACTAATATACATGCTTTGGGGTTTTGGAACGAAACATTTCATCTATTCAATGTGAACAATTTGAATTCGTTTGAGTAGCAGAAGTCCCCTTTCTGCGTCAAATGGTTAAAACGTGGTAATTTACAACTCCTCTTTTCCGTTTCTTGGGTAAAACATGTTCACTGTCACAGTCACTTTCACTTGAAGAGATAATTTATTCAATTTTCAATACAAAAACTAAACGATTCGATAAACCAATTAGTATGTTATATTCACATTTCAATCACTATAATCACCGTGATTATACTCAAAATGAATTAAATAAAACAAAAATTTAACCAATCATTGATAACATGTGATTGATATAAACAATAATAACGTAAACATATTTATTTATACAATATAATATTAAAAAGATTCTAAGAATTTATGCAGAAACAGGACTTCTACCGCAGAAGTCCCCTTTTAACATTAAATGAAAAAATTATCGTTCTATTACATTATTGCTATTTACAGCAAAAGTCTCTTTTCAACATTAAACGATAGCTCTACCTACTAATTATATGAATATACAAAAAAAATATTTTTAGTAAAAATGTAGAAGTCCCCTTTTAACATTTAGTGATTCATACGCATGTTACGTTATTGCATTTGCGTTTTGGACTGCGGCACTGCTGCGCGACAATCGATACGTGCGTTTCTCGTCCCGTTCAACCGAACACGACCGATCTGTTTCGTTCGCAAGAAAAACGGCGTACATCGTTCAATCCGTTGGACGACGCGCGTTTTCAACCGATCGCATTCGCACGTCGTGTGTACTAGGCGTGTTGGTTTTTTTCCGCCACATTTTTCGTTCAATTAATCTCGTGTTCAGTGGCGGCGTGACGGCAGATTTTCGAGTCCCTGGACTCGAATCAATGGGTGGGTAGGTGGGTGGGTACTGACCGTTGGGTATCGAGTGGGTGTGCAGCATGTAGAACGAATAGCGGGGGAGCTCTTTTCACAAGCTGTCCTTAAATTTATTTTTAGGCGGGCGGGTGGGTGACCGAAATCCTGACAGAACTCATGAAGTAAAATATTTCGCGCCGCCACTGCTCGTATTCAAGCCGTAACGAACTGATAGCGCACCCCGAGTACGCGATTCGCAAACGTGCGTATGCTCGTTGAACACGCAACAGATAAACGAATACTGTTACGGTTTACGTTTAAGTCGGCTGTATTACGGACTTTGCTTGCATAAAATGTTCGGCGATTTCGAGAGATTTCAATTGAATTCGTAAACATTCGGTTCGAATTTTTGGGATGAACCACGGGCACATGACGTCACAGCAGATATTCACAATCGACGGGAGAGCAGGGAGAGAAAACCGCAATGATGTAAAACGTGTTCATAAAAAAATAAACATTTATTTCATATTGGTAACCTAAATTTTAAAAATGATGACAAACGACTTCGTACGCTTTCGATACTTATAATGCTATTTTAAGTGATACGATGGCGTAACGCGTTGCCCGGTCGAACGATTTCTCTCCGAGCCGGTTTTCGTTGTACGGGCAGTGCAACGAGCGACCGGCACACGAAAACTAGACACTATTATAGTTTTTTTACGAATTCCATATTCGTTTCACAGGTGTGGGCGCTGCGCGGTTGCTTGTTAACGAGTGCTGTTCGATCTTTTGAATTCTGTTTATAAACGGTTTTATTTTATTTTAGTCGGGGTCACGGTCCGAAAAAATATTCGACGTACAGATGATTTCGATCGGAAATCGATACGTATTGTCCTTTGTGCTTTGTTCACATTATTCCGTCGTTTGTAAGTCGACGACACATACATAATTCAACCTTTTACTGATATGTTTATTTTTTTAATCTACCGAAAAAATGTAGGCACACCTATGTAATTGGACATTTTTCGGCTATCTCCCAATATGGGGTCCACCACAAAAATATGCGGTCTACCAAAATGGACGTGGTCTACCGTAATAATATTAAAAGTATAAATAAAAAAAAAAAATTAAATTTATTAAGGATCCACAAAGCATAATTTCATATCTCTAAGGAAAGAATCAAAAATATTATCAGTTTTATTTAATCCTCACCACCAATACTCCGCTAAGTACCTCTCTAAGAGGTCTTCATTAGTACCTCACATTTTTTTTAACGATTTTGAGTAAATAATAGTTAATAGTAAAACTAAATAATAATGACTGGAGATTCCCAGCTATAGGTAGAACACATAACATTGGTAGACCGCATACTATACTCATATTTATAGTTACGTAGCATACAAAACGGAGGTAGACCGCATATTGGGAGATAGCTCATTTTTTCTTTGTGATATGCTGGTCATTTTCCCGGTAGACGATCGTAGAACGTTTAAATGGTGACCGCGATAAAACCGATGATCAAAAAAGCTGAAACCGGCATTTATTACGATGTGGACTGCCGTTCGAAGCGGACAACTGGCGTTCGTAACCCCTATTCCGAGACGACGGAAAGGTTTAACAAACAGCGTGCTACGTATTTTATACGCATTATGTGCACGGTCAATCGGATAGGTATAGACGGGACGGTAGCGTAGTGCTGATGTGTTCGGATCGATATTTTTTTCCGGCACACGAGTATACGTTTTCTTCGCCGCGGAATCGTAGTTACACCAGCAGCAGCGTGTGTTCTCGAGGGGTAACAGCTCATACGTGTGCGGCACGCACACACGCACGACGTTTTTCGAATACATCCACCCCCGCCGCGGCACTACCCTTCGTCACGCATTCCGTTGACTGCTACTGCTGCTTCCGTTGGCCCCGCGCCGTCTCCGTGTCTGTCGCGCAAGGGTGGTGACCATGGCGACGGCCGTACGCCGTGCACGTATATACACGTATACATTATACGCACGTATTCTGACCGCGGGGGATGGAAGCCCGCCATTTTATTTTCCACCGCCGCCGACAACCCTACACGCTATCATCCGGCGTACGCGTGGCCCGCGTTTGCCCTGGGTCATCTCGCGCGTACCAAACCGGCATACGAATTGTGAACGGCAAATATTTTAACAACGATAACCTATGTTAACGGCGAGACGGACACACGGCCGAAGTGTGCGGTTGATCCGTGGAGATGTAAAAATCGACCGGTCCGTTGCGGATAGCCGAGACGAGAGCACATTGCGATTGCAAAAAAATCAACATTGTTTTGTACACCAGAAGTCGGTTTGAAAGATGCGCGTTCCAAAACACGTCCGCAGCAAAACGAAAACCGTTTGGTCGACTAAAACTTTTTACGTTCATGCTGCACAAAAATAATGTCTACAACGCCGGAGGAATGATCGAGGAAGGACAGTGACACGATGTAGTGCCCAACAACGTTATAAACGCGTAGATCCAAAGCGCCACGGTGTACAGCAGGGGTCGCCAACTAGTAGATCTTTCTAGGAATATAGGTCGATCGTTGTAAAATATAATTTAACCACTAGTCGCGTTAAATAATCGGATCAATCGGATAAATGGTAACATTAGATGATTATGAAAAAACAATAAATAATTATTCTTTGGAGCTTAGACCTTTTGGTTTTATTTTGCTCATCGAACAAATCTCTTCCTAAAGGGCTAAATCCTCCGGGATGTCGATCACCAGGGACTTAAATGTCAAATGTAACTCGCATCGTTCGACGGTTCTTCGCGAGTGCATTATTTCGCGTTCGCATCGGAATCGCCTCTTACACGCTCGTGACAGTAATAATAATTATTATTACGACAGTCTCGGTGCTTTATTATTGTTATTATTATTATTATTATTATTACTATACTTTTTCCGCGTTCAACACGTTGTTGTTGTTCCCGCGCGCGTTCCTGCCGCCACCGCCAGCGCCGCCGCCTCCGCCGCCGTTGCCGTTTGATGATGGCATAATTTCGCTCCGCGCGTTATTATTATTTATTTTTTCACTTTTTCGCTCTTCTCTTCTCTGTTTCGCCCAACTGTTGCACCACGTACCGTCGTATATAATTTATAGTCCGACATCCACTCGCCGAACTTCTGCGCCAGACGACATGTACCCGTAGCGGGTACGTTTCTTACGAGATTACTTTCCTGCCGACATTCGCGCAACATTGATTATTGCGTGCGACCTTGCGCAGGACGCAATGCCATCCGTCCGTGTCCACGGATCAGAGAATATACTCGGCCCGCGAAAACCGTCTCGGCCCTTGAACCGAACTCAGACTTTTCGAAACGGTCTCCTACACGGTTCAAACCGATTCGACCCGTAATGTTTTGGATTTCCGATCCAGATATTATACATATCGTACTCCCACCGCAGTCGCAATCTTATCGCGTTCATGAACGGTATGCAAACGATGCGCGTATACATATTTTACTTATTTTTTCTATTCCGGTTGGATAGCCGCAGAGGCGCATAATTCGCGTTCGCAATAATTATAATATGTATCGCGCGCAACGTACACATATAACGCGTACACGTATATGACGTATAAACGATTACACGCGGGAACCTCGTAAACCGTATAATATAAGACCTTATCAAAATTTCAGAGCTGCCAAGATACGCGCGGCCATCAATTAGGGGACCGTAACATAAAAGCCGTACTAACTTACGCCGCGAGACGTGAATTAATTAAAATATTGTACGTGATGGAATTTTAGTGCGTTTAAAATCGCATTATATGGTAAAAACGACCGCCGCAACAGTGCGGGCGAGACCGTTAAGACTCCGGTGCTACGATAACACGTGTACAGCGACTAAAAACAATTGCCGTTCACTACAATATGTGAGGAATCTGCGATTAATTACGCGCAACGGGCCCTCTCTGTCACCATAAGCGCTAAAAATATGAACAAGGAGGGACGGTAAGACAACAAAGATGGTTGTGTACGCGGTTGCGTGCAGAGTATTGCGACGATGACAGCGAACCACTGTAGAACAACGTCATGCAGTCTCACATAATCGAACGTCTGCGATACCTTTCAGTTATCAGATCACGCGGTTGAAACCGCACATTCGGTACGCAGACCGATTTATGGATCAACATTGCGAACATATTGAAATGGTTCAGATTTCATAGAGATTCGTTTAATACAATATTGTATTTTTAGACGAAAATACTATGATATTGAGACTGTTACAATTTTCAGTTCGGTAGAATCGTTTATGTTTCGTGTTCTCCATTATTATTGTGTAAACATATTCTTCCGGGGAAAATGCAGTACACGCAGACGGAATAATCGTTGTTAAAATAGAAAATGTTTTCAAAGAATGAACAAGACAATGGGAAACTGTCGTTAAAAGCTGCATCGCTTTTACATTAAATCACATTTCGTTTTCATTATACATTTTTGATGCTGAAGTCCTTATTCACGATATAAAATAAAGAAAAATAATAGCTAACCAACGCGGATGGAACATTAACGAATTGTAACAAATCAATAAATAGCACGGAAAACACAATAATTACTGTGGCGTTATTAAATTAGCCAGCTCTCCTTTTTCTCCGATCTGGTTTAATTTCGCGAAAAGTGCCTTTTGGACAGGCCACCGTCGACTGAACGCGACAGGGTTGTAATCTGTTTTTCAATCTGTAAACAATTACTCATTCTATTGCTTTTCCGAGACGATTTTTCACAACGGAAACGTAGTAAATTTTATACTTTGACCTTAACCGAGGGCACAGTAGAAGTACAAAAATCTCTTCTCGGTAATCTCGTGTGTTGATGGTACATAATACTATGTAAACGCGATCGGCGACACCGCTGCCGTTGTTCCGTCGATTTAAATTTGCACTCACGTCTGTGCATACGATTCAGCCGGGTCGTATTTGAAAACGATAATCGCGCACCACTCGGAATACAGTGGATATTGACTCGGGTAGGCGATGCAGCACACCCCAGCACACGGCAAACATTCGACGTACGTATATCCCGCGTACACGCGTACACTCCGATTGCGCTCGTTTCAGTCCTGGAGAGCGAAAGCTCTCGAAAAGTTAATATTGATGAACGCGATCAAGTGTCATGCGATACTTGAAGCGTACGTCGTAATATGCGCGTTGAGCGTTCAACGGTATTGAAATGGTACGGCGCTCACGAACCGCGACGGATGGCCGAATCGTAGATATATTTTCCGTGCGTTATTTGTACACGTACTGCATTATTACAGGATGGCGGGCATGGGCGTAAGAAGATCAAATATATTGGGGGGGGGGGCTGCAAAAACAACAATAATAAAAAAAAAAAAAAACACTAAACTAAATGAAAACAAGACTACTCGACGAAATGAGCAAAAATAATACAAATAATTCTGGGGGGGGGCTAATATTCGCACTGGGCGGCTAAGCCCCCCAAACCTCCCCCTAGATACGCCTATGATGGCGAGGCGAAAACGACCGCGTATGAAATCGACGCCACGGTTTTGAATTTTTCATGTAGAACGGGGAACTTTGTCGCAAGTAACGGGAAGTTTTTATTGAATGTGAAAAAAACTTGTGTTCGAAACGGTATATCCGACAAATGGAGTCCGCGCATCTTATAGGCGATCACAGAAGTTTGTCATCACATTTTCCAAAATTTCCGCTTTAATCGATTAAATTTCACAGACTCGTAAATCGACCAAGGCACGTTGCTCGTCAGCGCAAACATTTTTGACTTAAAAAATACCCCTGCAGATCGGGCGATCGAGGTGGTAATGAAACGTTTCGAAAGATCAGACGCCTGGAAAAATTTGAGCGCATGAGATCCATTGAAACTTTCACCGTCTTGTTGGAACCCGATGTTTCCAGCGTTTCGTTTACTCTACGTAAGAAATGAAAAAAATACGTTTTTCGCCGCCACTGCTTTGGTTCATTTGTTTGGAATAAATAAAAAATAAAAAATAAGGTTCGATAATTCTAAATGTTGACAAAAATAATAATCTTTTACTCGGTTTATCGCATAAAATCACTTCTATTTAATGTTGTATTTTTCTAAAAAAAAAAAAAAAAAAAAAACAATTTTAATTCAAAAATGACTAGTAATATTATAAAACTCTCACTTTAATTTCCTCCGGACCTCGTTAACCATATTATTATTATTAAATCGTCTCGGATCCATTGAAAATCACTTACCGACTGATTACCTGATATATATATATATATATGTACGAGTATTATCTTATTATACCGACGTAAATAAATACGTCCCGTGTTTCGCTGCGAATACGATCGCGTTACGTCAAACGTCAAGACGTAAATAGGTACCACGTTATGTACACGATGGCAGAAACGCTATTGATTTCCATGCACCACCGTGGTTCTCAGTGACTGATGTATACGGTGTACAGAGCGTGTTACGAAAACGGGGTTTTCGATCGAATTCGTCTCGGAAAACGTCTCGTACGCGCGACCCGCGTCTCATGTACTTATGTGCTACTCGTTATGGTGTCCCGTACTTACGGGCATTATGTTTATTTTTATTTTTCTAACGCGACCCGTGCGGCCGTAAAACCGTTTCGGACGCGTTTTGCTCGTACACCGGGTCATCACAGCCCGGATCCGAGCCGTAATCGAAACAATTAAATTACTCGAAACCCGGCATTTGCAGCCGTCCCTCGGCCCGTCCGTCCGCCGTCCCCGTAAATGTACACCGAACGACGCGACGTCTGCTTCTGCTGCTACTGTTGTACACTCATTCGGCTTGGAAAACATAAAAAAAAAAAAAAAAAAAATGAATTATAAATTCGCCGGGTTCGTTATAGAAACAATGTAATCCACGTGGTTAAATATATGCAAACACGTATAGGTATACACGTACGAATAAGTGGTAGGAGCCGCGGGACGGGGGTTGGACACAAAGGTCTGTGTGTGTGTGTTTGTTTCCAGCACCGGGTCACGTGGCAAAACAATAGAGGTCGACTGCCATTGGTCGGTTCCCCGGCCACCGGCGGCGTCACTAATACACTGCGCTGCGCACTCGCACGCGCGCGCCCGCGATCGTACAAAAGGGATACCCGGGAGAATGGAAAGCCGGTCCAGCCGTCGGCTAATTAAGGGTTGTGAACGTGTACGGGAGCCGCGGCGGAGGATATAACGCGAACGTAAAACAAAGGGCAGCCTTTATACCGCCCCGATCGCACTACTTACCCTTACCACCGCGATTCGCTCTTCTAGGGTCGTTCGGGTGTGTACGTACATTATATTCTCGTGCGTGTGCGTTACTCGACTTGGTCGAAACGTCTACTCAGCACTACACGAGACGACAATCGAGCACAAGTATATTGCGTTCGCTTGACGCGCGTTTACCGAGTTCGTAAAGTTTTCCGACACTTTCTTAGCCGCACACATCGTATCATTCATCATTCTGTTGATCGTCCGCAAAAGTTGAATTTGTTTTCGCAGTCGACGGAGACGATGATGATGATGATGATGATGATATTGTGATGCGTACTCGCACCGTCAAAGGCTGTGTGTTGAACGCGCAGTTTTTCGTCATCCGGGCACGATAACCAACGATATTATTGCGATTCAGTGCCCGTTCTCCTGAAACTAGGATGCAATCGAAAGCGTGGCCGGGGGAACCACTGAGTACGCAACTGCACGCACCGAACGCCTAAAGAAATAACAATTTCTGTTTTCCACTCTTTAGGTCATTGTTTTTCGTTACAAGTTCACTTTTGCAGCTTTCTTGCGTGCCCTGAACACGCAGTCAACCCGACGCGTACGGGGTAATCGGTAAGAAATCGTGAAACAATTACGATTAACAGCCGTAATGGCGAGACCGAAATGTCGAAAACGAAAAGAACGAACGTATTTCGTTAAGTACAACGTAAAAAACTTAAAAAAATATACAATCATAGTTGCGCGATTAACACAGTTTACTACGATTTATTATTTGCTATCACGACTTACAGATTTATGTAATAAGTATTCATTGGCTCGACAGCTGAAACATAATAATACAATTAATTATAAAAAATATTACCTAGGTGTTCTAGAATAGTGATACTTGCGAGTTAAAGTTATAAGCTACGACTTTTATATAGGTTACGGTATCAAAAGTATTTTATAATTTTTTTTTTTTTTTTTCTGTATCTTTATATCGTATATTTTACTGTCTGGTTGTTGCCCGGGAATGGTTGGAGTTCATACTTTAATTGTTGAAGGTTTTGTTCGTTTTTTTAACCCATGAATACATTTTCAAAACGTTGGACGATGTGAACGTAAAAAAATATTACGTGTCTCCAATATCCTACGTGCTCTCACCCGTCATTCCTCCTCTGTAAGTGTTGCATCACAGTTGTCCGTAACACGGGGACGACCAATGATAAACGATAACACCGAACGAAAAATCTGTATATAATTTAGCATCACTTTGTTTCTTTCATGTCCCGGATCGATCGAATTAGAGAAACATTAAATTCGACGGTTTAATTTGTAAAACACGTCCGTAAACGTTGTAAAGTGTATTGCGCATCAGCGTAATGTCGACGAGGTCATCGAGACAAATCAGTTCGTCGAGGGTCGTCGAAAAAGGTCAACGATAAGAGGTAATAGTGATCGCTGCGCTCCCGTTGCGATTCTTACGTGCGGCCGCGGGCATAATTATTTTGCGCGCCTACGACGAAACGCCGTTGCCGGGCGCGCGCGATCCGACGGCGGTGTCGCGTTACTCGGGAAAAATGTTACCCGGCCGCGCGCGCGTAACCGGAACCGTCGCGCGGTAACTATGCGTTTTATAACGATGCGACCAATTCCGAACGGATACGGTACGCGTTCGTTACCGGGTACCCGGTGCGCGCGTCGGTAACATCGTACCGGGCGTAGAGGTCGTCGCGGACCCATCAGTGGCGCATTTCAAACCCCAAGCAAAGTGTTATTATATAATGGCCCACCCCTCCCCTCAATAAATAATACATGCAACCGTTCGGTCGCACTACCTATAGGATTTTCCTTAATTCCTTTCGAATAACCAACCCGTTTACCGTACGTGCATATTGAATTATTGTTGAACGCGCGCAATTAGCGAAACAATTTAATTGTTTAAATAATACCCATAGGTTTTGATAGATTTCAAGGGCTAAGCCGTTGCATCGGGCAAACTGCACGCCACTGCGGACGGTAGCGAAAAAGAAGAAGAATAAACCGATCGAAACGTAATACGGAATACTGGGCGACGTACGCATCGCTCGGACGATTCGAACCTCGAACAGAAATATTGATAAAACACTAATTGTCATAACCGAAAACGCGGCGTAAGTCACATTTTTAAAAGGAAAACCGCGAGAACAGTCCAGTCGAAATGTGTTAGTGACTGTACAGTGTTTTACTGATTATAGTTCATCGTCGTCACCGCATAGTCGGAGAAATGCACAGCGAACTCCGTCGCAGGTTTCGTTGATCGCATTATGCGATTCCTTACGGCCGAACGGTTTTTGCAAATAGGTAATTGCGCCGAGAGTTGACGTACGGCATTACGCGCGTGCTCGTAGAAAAAAAAATTCCCGCGAAAACGCGTTGTTACATTTCGACGGAATCCGCTGCACCGCGCGGCTATTTCGAGTTAACCGCTGACGATTGTGCTGTAAACGTTCGCGAACCGCACGGCCGGGTCGTACCGTAGGCCTTATCGATCGCACCGTGCAGCGTTCGACGATCGACGTGGATCACGAGGTCCGGTGCGAACAATGGTCGTTGTTTAATGATCGTCGAAACGTTTGCGAATATTTGCGGCACGTGCTGCGAAACACGGACGTGCGAACGCGGAATGCAAATGGTGACGGGTTCGCGCGATAACGAAAAATATTTTAAAAATTAAATTGACCGTCTTCGCAAAGCCGTCGACGGAAATGTTTTTCGGGACGCGTTTGCCAGTACCATAACACGCGCGCGCGCGCGCGATGCATCAATTTTTATTGACACTTGAAGTAAAACACTTTAAAAAATAAAAAAATAATACAAGGGGAAATAGATGCCTTCCAGTTATACTCGTATACATTATACGTTCGTGCGAGCACGTTTCCCTCCCGGGGGGGTACACTATCGAGCTATACCGTCGTCGTCGTCGTCGTCGTATATGGACCGTATCCACGCGAGATAGAAACACATTATAAATAAGGAAAACTCTCACCCCAAATCCCTCCGGTGATGCTGGTGATGGTGGTGGTGGTGGTGCTTGTTTGGAACGCGCGAGTGAGATATAAATACAAAGAATGAAAAAAGAGAGAGAAAGCAAAAGTGATCGAGAGAGGGGTCCGCTGCAGGAGAAGATTGCGTGCAAGAGGTGGTGGTGAAGTGAAGGGCGACACAATGTGCCGAGAGAATTCTGCCGGGTCGTTTTAATACCCGTAAAGGGATTTCAAGGAAAACGTCGATAGTGTTTTTCCCGGAGTTTTATGTATATATATGTACATTGTGTGTTCGAAGGGCGGAAAGGAAAACGCTCTTCGCCGCTTTCGTTGCGATAAGGGCCGAAGCCGTATATAATGGCTGCACTATTACTATACTAGTATATATATATACATACATTTACAAACATAGCGAGAGAGAGAGAGAGAGAGTGTATGGTCCCTCTTTCAAAAGGACCCTTTTTCCTTGGACTTTTTCTTTCCAACCAATGACCCGTCTCCCCGGCCTTAAAGCTCCCGAATATACGCACACACACACGCATACACTCAGAGAAATTTCTACGACAAGGGCGGTTTATGGAGCGCGGAGTTTTTATGGTTCCTCGTTTTTTTTTATTTTTTATTATTTCTTTCGTGTGGGGTGGATAAGCAGGTCTGCACGCTGCCGCCGTTACCGTCGCCAATGTCTCGGACACATTTCGATCGAAAGCATAAAAATAAATCGTATAAACTACACACGTTTTTTTAATGGAAGCACTGTGTGAGTCACGGTACGCGATCGTCGTAAGGGTGCAGGGATGGCGAGTGCGTGGGGTGAGTTTACGGGAAACGACCGACTCTGCCGAAAGCCAATGACTAACAGACCACGTGATCTGAAACGATTTTTTATGTATATATTATATATTTCCTTTAGCGCGTACATTTTTCAAGTGTACGGAAAAATCACGAGAAAGCGAAAAAAGAAAAGCCGCCTTTATTGTAAAATTCTTAAAATGCTTTTCCAAAAGCGCTCGGTTTTATTCTTTGAACTGATCGACAGCAAATGTTTCAAACACGATGATGATGTTCTTTTCGTTCCAATCAGATCTATTCAAGCCCTCAGAAAAAACATAAAGTTAATTAATAATTTAGTTATAACATGTTCTTACCTTGAACCGAAACATCTTCGAATAAGAACCATTCGAAGAATAGCATAATTAAACGGTGCGTTGTATTATTTTATCGTTGTTACGAAAAAGGCCATCGCAGGATATTCGTCTGGACTACGTTAATCAAACATTTGAGAAAACCAAATATCGTAAATCCAATACATTTAATTGTTAATGAGGAGTGACCGCAGTACATTTTAAGTTGAATTTTGATGAGAAAATCGTTTACGAACAATGCAATTCAATCCGAACGAATACAACATATGTTTATAGATTAAAATCAGTAATATTGTACGATTCCAATATACGAGACGGACTCAATAAGACTCGATAAGACAAACTGCCGGAATTCAAAACCATTATGAAAATAAATAAATCTATTCAAAACATTTTGATAACGATTTATGGCATTTTATGTGCGCCTATTCTACCATGTACAGAGTGATTTTTTTAAACGTAAAACGCTCGTTTCCTCGGTCAATTAATATATTTTCGAAAAAATAATTTTATACACAACTATTAGCCATAATTAATATAAATTTTTTTAACGAGAAAATAATGAAAATATTATATTTTATTTCATATTTAACTTTTCTGAAATTTTCAATCGACAAAATTCGGATATCAAACCAATTCAAATATTAGTGAATATTTCAATTTTTTATGAGAGGTAAAAGTGAGATAGCCCCCAAAATATTTTATTCTACTCGCCTCAACTTAAAATACGAATAAACAATGAACTACCGGTTTGAGATTTGATTTTAATCCATTGAAATATTTGAATTCAAAATGTACTTGGCAGATAACATATTATCATACGAAAAAATAAACACCAAAAAAGGATTACTATAGATAATGAAAAATATGTTTTGTGTCCTGACGTTTCGTAGTTACGATTTCAAACGTATGACTTGATTTTTTCGAAAACACCTATATTGACCAAATACGTTGAACCAGTTAGTGTCTGTGTGCAGTATAAAACAGCAAGTACTATTGACTTTCTAAAAAAAAAAAAAAAAAACGTTACCCGAATAAAAGCTTTTCGCCTTTTTCCATTTTCAATAAAATAGTTGGGTAACGGACGATTTTCCAAACAATGCAGCGACGGCGTAACGTGAAATACTCAACGGTTCACCGCTCCCAGTATTTCCATACGAATATTTGGAATTTTCGATCACCTTCACACACGTAGGACATATTATTATTATAACGTTTCGCACGTCGAATTCCTCGTAGAACACGCAGCAGGGGGCACTAGGCTCTTTTATTTTACTACTATTTTAATTATTATTATTAAATATTTATTTATCGCGCGCCCGTAGTGCGAATTCACATTAATCAACAACGCGAATTATCCGTTTCGACTCGGCGTTCTGGTCGCGTCCCGCGGAGATCGCGAACACACAATACTCGGCATCAACCGATACGTCCTAATCCAGTCGGTTTTCGTTTTACAGTTCTTTTCTTTTTCTCTTTTTCCCTCCCCGTTTTCGCGTCCCGCTACTGCCGCGACGTTGACAGACGTACATACGCGATATTCAACCCGTTCTTGCGCGACAACGGCCCACGTCGGACGTGCATATTGTGCGTCGACTTTGATTTGTTCTGTTTCCGCACAGAAGTCACAAAAACAATCGACTTCGGCGGTACACATCGCGTACGTATACATACATAGCGCATTGTACACGGGGTAACCCGCTGCTGTGTTTGGTGCGCGTTTATGAAACATAACCGCTTGTGCACATGTCGGAAATGTCAACGTCTCCGACGCCCGACGTCAAGCAAATACTGCTGAATAGTAATATGGAAGCCGGTATTTTTTTTTCTTCCCCGCGCTCGCGACGCCCTACGAGGGATCATCCCACGGCAACAATTCGAAAACGCATTGATAACATTATTATTATTATTATTATTATTGTTATTGTTATTACTCGCAGTGTCGCGTTGTGCACGAGGAGCAGATTTCTGTCTAGTGGTACTGAGAGGTTTTCGTCTCTAATCGATGGTATTTTTTTTTTTTTTCAAGATTAACAATTAAATATACCGTAACGCACGGTGTAGACTCGGTGTATTATATTTTCCATCACCGACGAAGCATAACGATCACTTTACTTGCATCACTTTTACCTCAACCGTTCGTCCTCGGCGTACGCGGTCGGTTCGATAATGATCTATTGTTTCATATTGTACTTTTGACTTTAAACGCGGTCAAGACATAAACTAACCCGGTTTGATGTTATTTATCGAAACTCTTTTAAGAAAATCGGTACGCGTGGTCAACATTGTTTTGATTAACATTGTACAGATCAGTTTTATAACCTCTATTAATTCCCATAAGATGTACGTATGCTTAGAACTCATTTTATTACACGTTAAGAGTTTTATGATGCGGGATAATTGATATAAAATACTTTCATTAAGGATGGACGGGCAAAGGTGGAGGGATAAGTTATATTTGAATACCCCCTTGCTACAGAAAGGGTTGCAGTACGCGGTGGATAAGTGTAACGGATTCGCCGGGAACGAACCTTTTTTTAATCCATATTATCATACGTATCATTATGATGTACGTTATACGTATATTCATGCTCGTGCTGAACGTTCTAATTAGGATTGGGATTTTAATGCTCTAAAAAATAGCATAAAATACTCTATGGCAATGAAAAAATGCTTTAATAATCATAAAATATGCATTATGAAAATGCGTAAAAAAATGTATAAACTATAGTTTAAAAATGATATAAAAATCATGTTTCTAAACATATTTAATTTTATTTATTTAACATAATAGTAACAAAATAGGTATTTATTTGTTTAATATTTACATTTTTTTTAACTTTATTTAAATTTTTTTCATAACCTGCTGTTATGATCGTCGTTGGACTCTGATAAACAGAAAAATGTCGTTCGACCATATTAATTTTGTTCTATTTTTGATAAAATAGGTACATTGGTCGATATGCTCGTATTCACTGGTTTATTAATTTAGTAGATTGCATGCTAAACGTGCGAGTTTTAAGCGAATAAATGCCGAAACGCATGGTCGAATACCTTAATACTTAAGAATTCATAGTTATAATTATTACAATCCTGAAAAATACTATAAAAACTTGAAAAATGTCCTGAAAAACAGCAAAATATACCGTAAAAATGCGCGTGAAGTTAAATTTGTCATAAAGTACAAAATAAAAACTGCATTAAATCGATCGGTGTCACTCGACACACATTATCTTCTTACGGACCTAGATTGGAACATCGGAAAAACGATGCATTCGCATCGAAATCCCACCCCCAGTTATAACGTTAAAACTTCTCTGTTATTATTGTATAATTTGTATGAATTGTGTTACGACGAAGCTCGTGTATAGCTATAGAATGATAATTCAATCGCGTTTCGACGAACAGCGGTGCGGGCGCTACATCAATACAATAATATCAACCCACGTGGGAAATGATAATTGGAAAACGTGTACACATAACGTTGTTATTGCGAGCGCTAGGGATTGTTATGCGTATTCCGTACGTTTCAGGGCCGTTCCTCTCGGACGAAGTGTAACGACAACCGTTTTGACCTAGTTACCGCGATAACGCCTCGATCGTTAATTATTAATATATTATTGTCGTAATACCGCGCCCAAAGCCCTGGATCACCACGCCGCCGCAATAAGTCTAAAGACTAAAAGCACCAACCGTTATTAAATATGTACGCGTAATTATACATACATTTATATGTGTGTGTGTGTGTGGGTGCGATACATTGAAGTACAGTTTTTTCGTATAATCGCAACGGTTAATATGAAACTTTAAAAATCACTAAAGTACGTTCGATGGTGCATGTATAGTTTCTAAAACGGAGCGAAGAGCAGAAAAAAAAAAAAACGTTGTTTTTATACTTTGACGATGGTCGGACGAAATTGTTATCGAGTATATAAATTAATCGCTTACATGAGTATGTTAATATTAATCTGCTGTTAAATACGATTTTACAATGATAAATATGATTTTTTTTTCTCAATATTTATTCTACTTTAATAGTAATAAAAATTATTTTCCTTATAAATTTACATTTACATACGTTTGTATTTCGATTAATAAAAAATAATCCAGTAACTGAATTCAATTATTAGACAAAATATTATAAAGTAAGGATTTTGTAGATACTATTTTGAATTTTTAATCGCGAAATCATTTTACGGGCGTAATCGAAAAAAATTAAGATAACGTACACGTCACCTTATCAGTGTTTCACGGATGAGAAATTATGGTGAATTGTATTTTTGTATTGCAATCGTATTATATTACTAGAAATGTACCTTTTACACAAAAATATTATTATAAAAAAAAAAAAGTTATAAAATTAAACTCCTGTTATACTGCAATAGTTTTAATGCCAATTAAATATGTTTATTCGCACTTTCCACTTGAATATCTACTCTCGGAATTCAATTTGGAATCGCATTCAAACTTCATAATACGATTATTGATAACTTGCAATCTCTCGCGACGATCCACTCGAATCAGTGGGGTCACGCTTCGCGCACGAAGAATATTTTATCGACGGAAAAAACCGAACGAAATCGAAAATTGTTGTCTATTAACACTTGTCGCAGAACATAAAATAATAATTGTAATATTATTCGTAGTTAGAGTAATACGGAGGCAGCACTATCCCCGTCCTAACAAATGAAATATAAATCATAGTGATACATTATCCATATTAAACGTTTAACGAAGGAGAAGAATCGAAAAAAAAATATTAACAATTACGAACAAATATCTTTAAACGTAACGGTTTATTCATATTTTCACAATTAAAGCTTTTTTTATTTTATGTTCAAAATTAAATCAAACAATACATATCACGGGAACAACTCGAAAATAGTTTAAAACGAGTAAAAACTGTGATTTCAGAGTATCGAACCCGTTTAAAGATTATTATTTTTGTTCGTGAACGATTTTGGCTAAGGCTAAAAATATTTTCCGAAACAAATGTGTGGCGGCACACGGTAGGTAAGCGTTTTTTTTTTTTTTTAAAAAAATATTTCAAGTACCCACGTCCGATATGGTTCTACCTAACGACCAGGGCAGCGATTCTCAAAGCGTGTTCCGCGTTAACTAAGGTTCCGTAGGACAATACCAAGGATTCGGCAAGACACATGTGAATATTACCGATAGTAGTAGTTACAATAAACGATGATCGCGAGTCGCCTTGAAAACGTTTGTTTCGAGTGTTTGTTTTTAATAAACAACAGATAACATTTGGGGCAAGTTGGAACCGAAAAATACGTTGGGTTTCCACGAAACGCAAACTATTTCCTAAGGGTTCCGTAAAAGTTTGGGAACCGCTGGCCTTAGGGATGGGTTAAGGGCTAACCGCCCCTTGTTTCCGCGCCCGGTCGAAGGTATAACGTTACGTTTTTATTCGACGTGGACGTGATCGGCAATGTTGATTTTTCGTCCGCCAAAACCGTACATTACAGGCGAGCAAAACGCGCGCGTCGCTTCCGTCGTAAACGAGCCACGCGCACGCCGTACCGACCCGTCACCGCACCGCACCGACCGCCGCGTCGTCGTCGTCCGCTCGGGCCCGGCGTCGGCGGCGCAAGGACGGAGGCGACGCGCGTACGACGCGGAATTTTAACTAGCAATTTAGCCTTATGAATGGGATAAAAAGTTTTCCCGCGTTTTTATTATTATTTTTATCCGCTACCCGCTCCGCCGCGGCCGCCGCATCCTCCCCGTTCTCTCGTCGTCTCCCATCGCGCGCGTTCATTTCAAGTTCGTCGGCCTCCTGACCTACCGCTACTACGCACGACGACGAATCGTGAGACCCCGAGGTAATTTATTATTTCAACGAGCTCGGTTAAAAATAAAACGTAATCGACGATGAGCGATTTTCTTTTCTTTTCTTCCCCCCCCCCCGCCGCCGCCTTCGTCGAC
>NW_020273126.1:2368493-2398033 GCF_003268045.1 Sipha flava
CCCCCCCCCCCCGCCGCCGCCTTCGTCGACACCGCTCCACCGCCACGCACCGTTTTCACGCCCCAGACGCTCCGACGACACCGACGCTACCGGACTAATTTAAAACGCTTAATGTCGTCAACAGGTTTCCCGTTTTTCTCTCTCTCTCTCTCTCTCCGACTTCTTCGATCTCTTGCCGCCTCGTCGTAGGCGCCTATCCGTCGCGTGTACTCGTCCGCCCGTCCTGGCCCCGACGGTTCAAAACGAACCGTACCTGCAAGCCACTGGTTATCATCTCTCTACGATTTCGTTTCATTTCGCACCGGAATCGGTAAAACATGAGTTGGGTCCCAAGATATTTGATCACTTAAAAAAAAACACCAGCGGGTCCGCGGTGTTATTCGATAATACTCGAATTGGGTCCGCACCAATATCTTTAATTTATATACTATTTAAAGTTTTCACGCAAAATTAATATTAGTGCAGCACACCCTAACATGTTTGTTTTAATAGAAATTTTACTTGGAATTCAGAGTGAAATTCAGGTATCACTTTAGAGCTCAGGTACACAGTCAATCAAAAAAAACAGCAGAAAAATAAAATTTCGTATTTGAAAAGATGCATTGTTTTACCAGTGGAGAGTAGACCCGATTAAATTTTATAAAAGACATATCTTTTAAACTTATTCCCTAGCTCAAACTTATTATAATACAAATATTTACAAGAAAAAGAAAAAATACAATTTTTTTTAAGTTAAAATGAAGCTAATTTAATAATAATTTTAATTCGTATTTTAATAATTTTTACATCAGACCGTAAACTTAATGTAACAAAAACAAAATTTTTAGGAGACATTTTAGCCAACCTCCACGTGGTGTTTCGTGGGTAACGCTCATAGGCAACTCATGTACTCCATAAAATACGTACTTTTTCGTATTATTGTGGACCGCGCAATACGACTTATCCTTCGATTTTCGTAACTAATAAAACGTTTATGGAATACTCTAAACCAGAGGTTCCCAAACTGTGGATCACTTTTTTTTATAAATATAATAATTTTCTTCAATTTAAAATGATAAAAATAGCAAAAAAAAAAAAGGTCAATGATATTATTTTGGGTCGTCAAAATTGAAATAATTTCCAAAATGGGTCGTACTATAAGAAGTTTGGGAACCTCTGCTCTAAACACGTTACGACACGCTCGACTAACTTTTGTCCTTAGTGAAACTCACGATTTGAATAATTTTAAAATGTTCTCCGGCGACGTTTTACCCCGTAAATGACTAAATAACGAAATATTTCTAAAATAGAGTTTACCAACGGTATGAATTAAAAGATTTTGTACACATTCGAAAATAAACTAATCGAAATGTATTTCAAAATAAATATACATTTTCGAGTTAAAATAATTATTCGATCACCGCAGTGATTTATATTTTTGAAATTAATAATACAGCAAACATTACACAAGTATGTTTTGAAATAATGGTTAGTTGATTTTCCGCGTAGTGGCACTCGAACGGTATAAAACAACACAGAAAATTATTTCCGAAAACTACATCAGTTGACTTCATTTTTGTAACCGTAAACTGTATTGTGATGGCTCGTTACGCGGTATTTTTATTATGCACAAAATATGAATACTTATTGGCTAAAGGGTTTGTCACCTAACGAGCGACTCTATGAAAATATAATACAACATCCCTACGGGATGAAAAAAAATAATAATAAAAAATATAATGAGATACACAGCCCAGGAAAAAAAAAGAGGGCAAGGAGACAACAACAAAAAACAAAATTCACCCGTAGTTTCAAAATATTTCCGGTCTAACGATGCCCTGTGTGTTTGGATCCCGTTGATCTTTTTCACACTTAGGATTTTTGCATACAAAAAAAAAATCAGGGTCGACACATAAAAAATGGGTCCTTCCCTGGCACCGTTGTATCCGATTTCCATTCACTGTGAAAAAAAAGTACAATAATAACCTAGTTATCGTATACAACCCTTAATTTTCAAAATACATTCTATTCAAATCGCAGCATCCCTTTTAGGTAGTTTATATTAACATACTCCTGGGGGTCGTGTATGTCATGCATGCATTCTCCCCCTTCCTCGTCCTGTCCCACAGTAGTCTCACAGCGTATATTTTATGTAACCCTTTCACAGGATGTGTGACAGTGGCATGTTTTTTTCTTCTCAAGGAAGACAGGTTTTTTACCCTCAACCCTTTCACATATACATATAAATGTATATGTATATGATGTATAAAATAATATCCTCATACACACGGCATTTTTTTTTTTTGAATAATAAAAGGTGTGTGTGTAGTAACGGTCCGTGAAAAAAAAATCGATTCCTTGGCGAGAATGTTAATAAATAATAAAGGGAAATAAATATTGAAACCCTTTCGTGACTGTCTGTGGGTCCCAGGGATCGACGAGCGACACACAATGCCGGTTCGAATTTTATGGAATACCCAAAATAACGGCGTGTGCGAACGTTTGTATTTTGGGTATCCTGTGCATTATTCATGCATATAGGATATCCGGGATGTCAGTGTGCATGTGTGCATGCTAGCGGTTTGCTATACTGTTACAATATATTATATTATATTGTATTGTGTAATGTTTGATAAAATAGACCGGTGGCCGGATCTGTGAGGTACAGAATTAAATAAATATACGACGACGACGACGACGACGACTACTCGTGTATATTGGTTGCGATGGAATTTCGGAAACATATAGCGTATGTGACAACGCGGATGACAATATGTTGATGATGTTAACCGGGACCGCGGTAAAGGTGGTTGATAATATTGTGCACACGTAGACGGATTGTATTTCCCATTGAATCGATACTGTTCGTACATGTGGGTAGGTACACTCGAGAGCAATGCGTACGACATGCCAAACGAGTTTTACGTTTCGTAAAAATGTGTATATTTTGTTTTTCCAGAAGCAAATTTCTTCGATTTCGAAACCCCGTCGAAACGGAGAACGCTCGTGCAATAGAAAAGAGTGCACGTAATACGTTTTCCGTTAACGGCCGTACAAGTGTTTACCGTGCGCGTACGCCACGTCATCGAAACGATTTATCTCATAGACTAAAGCTCGTAAAACAGTTTAGGGCCCCGTCAGCTACTTTCGCGTCAATACGACAAATAATAACGGCGGCGCGGATGGGATATAATACAACATATACACATATATTTGAATATATATCCTTTAACACTCGGTCTTTTGAAACAATAACGTAAATTTTCGCGGAGCACATTATTATTTTCTTGAATTATTCATGCGTTATAGCGGTTTGGAAATTGAAATCCTCCCGCGGCTAGCCACCCCTGCACACACATTTATATATATATATATATGTATACATGCATTATGCGCCTGGCCGCTGGTGGTGGTGGTGGCGGTGGTGGATATATTCATATACATATTTATGTACACAAGGAAGTTCGGGAACGACGTGTGCGCGCGTGTGGGCCGTGCGGTTGTACACACGCCCGAGGGATTGAACTTTCCGATGGCTTCGGTTCCGGCAAAGGGTCCGGCCGTCGTCGCCGCCGCCGCCGTCGTATCCATGGCAACGCGCCCGCGGAAAAGGCCCCGTCGAGCGAGCACGTACATAGTATACACATATATATTTATATACACATAGTGTTGTTCGACCGGTGAGAAATGCTTTTACCCCCCCCCCCCCCCGTCCACCTCCACGTCCACCCCTTGTCACCCACGTCTTCCGTTTCCACGCGCTGGCGCGCGCTACGAACGGTCGGACGGACGTGCGCGGGCCGCGGAGACCATTCGGCTTTCGCCGATAACGCGAGCGCGACACGTTTCTCCGCCGCGCGCACTTTTGGCCGTCATCCAACCGAGTTCCGGCACCGCACCCCCTCCCCTCGATAATACGCGCACGCGGACCCCCGCCGTCCTCGCGCGACCGACCCTTTGGCTGTCCAAATTTGGCTATCGATTTTCAACCGCAAACGCTCCCCCCCCCCTCACGCAACCGCCAGTACCTCTCCTACGTGTACGCGGTCGTACGCGACGAGCAGCAGCCCCGAACGTAATGGTTCCGTCGTCGCAAAGCGCACGCAGTGAACATTTCGCCGCGCGCGACAAAGGTACGCGCGCCGCAGCGAGGGCAGGGCGTCCCTAGACGAATAGAAGACCGAACGGGACACGCCTACGCGCGAACGGGGTCGCGCCGGTCCTTCCGCGGGGGTAGAACGTGTTCCGCGGGGGAGACGCAAACGCTATCACGGCGGTGGCGAGGGCGGTTTTGTGGGTCGTCGGACTCGCCGATTTTCGGTGGACCGGTGCTCATCGCCCATCGCGTAAGTTCAAGTACGATCGTTTTGGATACACTGTAAACACGTGAACATGGGTGGTCGACGTTTGTCACTCGTTTGGAAAAAATGTCGCTCCCCTACTGCAACGATGACCGTTTCACGTACTCGTCCCCGGGCAAAACGTTCCCGAAACCTACTGACGATCGAGTACGCGTTACACGACGGTAATAACAACTGGTCGGATGGTTTGGTTAAATGTTATACGCGAGACCGGGGCCCGTTTTAACGTTATTATTTACGGCGCGTAAAGATTTATCTCGTCGTTCAACGTTTAATCATTCATGAAAATGATAACCGCGCGGACCACTTTCGTTTCCTGTTTTGCATTATTAACGCGGTTCGTCGCCGCGACTTCGAGCGAGTGCGCGGCCGCACACGCTAATCGACGGTTCCTGGGCTTATTCTAAGGATATTTACCTACCGCCCAAACGCACTGAAAAGTATTTTTTATGCAATTTATTCTCCGACTGGACCAAAGGACCAAATTCTCAACGTGAATTGGCAGGATCTTTGTTCGACATAATTTTGCGGTTACGACAATTTTTACGGCGGAACGCACCGTTATGATCCGCTCCGAAAAAATCGGTTTTAGAAATGTAATTATAAAATTATTTATAATACAAATATTATTATAATAACTCACGAAAATATACCGGGACAACCAAAACAATACGACTGGGTGACTCTATGATATTACGGATGGATTGATGATTGGAGACTTGCACACCAATCCGGTAGTCCTTCGTATCGTCTAAGTGGTGCGATTTTGCCTTATGACCTCGGAGAGGGATTGACGTGCTACAGAAACCGTACGGTCTTTTATCAGGAGTACGTGACGATAAGTGATAATAATACACTGAAGCGGAGCTATGTTCTCGACGACGGATCACGCGAAACCTTCATCACGTTTTTTTTCTAGCCACTATGTATCCAGAAAACTTGCTGCCACTGATAAAACAACAATTTATAAGATAATTATATTCATAGTTGAATAGCCAATAATTCTAGTGTTCGATAGATAATACAGTCGTGAATAGTATTTGATATTAATGAATTATCGAATACCGAAAATACCATTTCGATGATAGCACGAGGTAATTAACAAGTTTCGTACTGAAATGTATGAAATTTGTCCACACACATATATATGTTCGGTTACACAATACAACAACAATTAATTTTAAACAAAACTAAACAAAGCCGTTTAACGATTATATTTTATGGAAATATGTTAACCTAATAAAAGTTAAACTATGAACGAAAAAGACATATTGTTATACAATTATTTGTCATTTCATTTTAACTCGTATCGAAAGCGTAAGTATAACATTTATAACACTAATCATTGTTACAATACACATGTACAGTACATAGCATAAACATAAGCATCTTAAGAGTTTTTAAAACATGCAAATACGAAAGAGCACGTCTTAAAGGAAAATTAATCGAATTTCGTTTTCCATCTTTTTCACTCGCCTCCTCTAATTGTTTGGTTACACGTCAATGACAATAATCGTCTGGGGTTCAAAAGCGACATTACGACACGCAGCTGCAGGAGATATTCGATAGTACCGACTCCGCGCGTACCTGGTAAACCAGATACAATAAATAATGTTAAAACGCGTGTATAACGCATGTGTATAAATACATGACGTACAAGTATAACAATAATCATAACAATACGTTAATAACCGCGACCGAACTTTGTTGGAAAACTTTACTGTTGAGTTAACGTCTGTTTGGGAGCGCGAGCTGATGGACGAACACACACACACACACACACACACACACACACGCGCGCGCGCGCGCATTCGTAAAATACAAGTTTACGCGGAATATCGGCGCTCGGAGAAAGGGTAGGACGGAAAAGGGTAGAAGACACTATATTCAGCAGTGGCGGTTACGACGTGGCATCTATTGCGAACGTCTCTCGCGTACGTCCATCACGCCCCGCGCGCGCGCGCGCACGCCAGCAGTCCGTTCCTAGAGCGCGTGCATGTGTTGACGGCGTACGTGCGCGCGAAAACAATAGTTTCGGTAGGTGAATTATTCATGTGCCGCGTGTGACAAGCCTCGTCGTCCCTTCTGGTGGCACCCGAGTCCCTGCGGATGGTGTTCGCCCGCCGGCTCGTGCGTGTTCTCTCTTATCGAAAGCTGCCAGCTGCGGCTCCGTAGGGCCCACCCGCGGGAGAGCGGGTGGGCAAAGCTCGATTATGTCCCGGCCGCCGCCGCCTTCGGATAGTCTGTTTGAGCGCGCGGCTTCGGCAACGATTCATCATTGTCTCTTATTTCCCTCCGACCGTCTCTCCTCTTCCAAAGCCGGCGACGTGTAATATATAATGTGCGCGTACGTACATCGCGCACGTCACTCACATACTTTCGCCCGCGTGCCCTTTACGCAATACGTCCGTCTATCTATATACGCGTATTTATCCCTGACGTCCGTGACGGTGAATATACCCGGTTTTCGACGAGAAATGCCTGGAGCTCGCTCATACAGAGTCGAACGTGTGGCTCTTCTCCGAAATTCTGTAGCAACCCGACCCCCCCCCTCGCGGAATACGTTTCACAATGATATGTGTGTACGTTCACGATAAACGTAATGGGGCGCGTTTAATGGAAGGAGCGGACGTTCCGGGTAGGAGGTAAATGAAGTCGTGTTCGGTTTATCCAAACGGTTTTGAATTTGAATACAATTAAAGAATCCGCGTACGAGAGGGCGAATCGTCGTTTTGTTTCACGTGTGCGCATGCATGTTGATGATGGGCCAAAAAGGAGAATTTCAAATTAAATGTTACCCACGTCGTCGATCGATTTTATTTTTCTTAAAGAGCGTTCGTAAATCAATGGATATCTACTTGTGATATTTTTTTGAAAACAAACTAACCGGTAAAATATTAATGAATACGATCGAAGACAAAAATATGTACAAATGTACATTAAAAAGCAAATATTATACAGATATTACCATATGGCGGACGAAATAAATGAAAAACTTACAAACATGCTGCATATGAAATCAATAGTTATTTATATCATGACTTATGTTTAATGATGAGTTTATCATAAACGCAACGATGTACGTTAAGCCTTAAGGAAATTATGGAACCAATAGGAAAAATATTTAAAACGCATCTGTTTCGTTGTTTTCACGGTCAAAATATATTTTTTCTGGTCAATAAACGTTCTGGCCTTAATTCACGTTCACCAAATATCGTTAAATTTATAATCAGTGATGACTTTTAAATCTAGTCTTATGTTTATGATAATAACGGTTAGTTGTATAGCTGTATTGTTACAAGCAAGACAATAAAGAAGAAGAAAAAAAAAATGATTCTGGTTTTTCATCAATACCCTACCGAACTGAAATTTTCATCTTGAAACAAAACGATACAAAAATAACGTAACAAGGTTATGGCCGTACGACTTGCGACTTTTAATCGAAAATGTCCTTATTTTTTTCTCGCTAATGTTAATATAGTTATTCTATACATTTATATATAATCTATGTGCACAACTATCGTGTTATAATAATATTATGATGATATCACAGTCAGTAAGTTTTATTTCCGTTGGATTCATTGATATCGCATATTACTTACATACTTATACACGTACCTAACTTATCCCGTATCCAATGAAAAACAAGATATTCAAATACGAAAATCTTGTAAGGACGGAACACGCGGAGTACAGGTACCTGATGGAGTGAAAATATTGTTGCTGCGGTTGTAAACGGCACAAGTTTTACGACGGTACAACGTTGTGTATTCTCGTGAAACACCGTACGATATATTATGTTAGGTATTGACGAAAAATATGAAAAGATATTTACTTTTTTCATTTTTTCCTAACAAAAGACCGTGGGCATTTGACTCTGCGCGCGCTGCAGTAAATAGGGTTAAAGATGAAAATTTGATGAGGATGTTTGTGGTCGATGAGCAGATAAAACGTGATTTTTTAGGGGTACAGCGAAATAAATCATGCAGTGTTCCATTGTGCCGGGTACTTGGCCGCCGAGAAGGAGAGAACACCTTTTTTTTACCGCTGTGCCCACGGATTAACGGGGGATTATTGTACTGGGTGTTTTTTCGGTCTGGTTGCGCGAAGGGTGCAAGACGAGTACTCTCTACGAAATCACGTATAATCTCGATGTTTATCTAATCTCTGTTGTTATTGTAATTGAAATTGTGAAGTTTGCGAACCGAAAATATAATTGGCACACATAACACGTACACGCACGCACGCGCAAAAATACGCACAAACATACGTACCGTCTGTATAAGATTTCCGGTGAATTCCAATGCCATCCGTGTACGAATTTGCTCTCGATACGTACAATTTATTTTGTTATTAAAAAATAATAATAAGTTCAGCGAACCGCAACATATTAATACACATCAAGAGATTCGCAAAGTTTTTATTTTAAATGCATTTTTGGAGCAACAAGGTTTTTTTTTTTAAATATAAATCATCATGGTCTCCTCCGTACGATTATACTTAACCTGATTGATTGTGTTGAATAGAAACAATTTTAAATAATCGAAATAACTGTTGGATACATAAAGCAATAATTATTTAAGTAATTCAACATAACATCTCAATGTTAATTATTATGTAATTTCACTTTTTCCAGGAGCGTTGTTAAATATTCTTGGTCTAACTGTGATGGTAAAATACCGTATTACGAATAATTTAGGTAAAATATACGTCTGCCGAAAGAATAATATAATTAAGTGTAGTAAAACCTTAGAAATACATATAATCGTAATTGAATATATTTTAAAATTAATACATCAAAATGTTACTATTTAAAATTAGTTATATACCGCCATGAACCTATATCAATTAATTTATTCTTATGAAAATAATTACATAATTATTATTGAAATTACTCGTATTACAATTCATATAATACATAAGTACTTTACGATTATTCTCATTATGTATAACACAAATCCTAAAGATTTTTTATTAGCATTTCTGTCACTACAAGAATATAAATATTTGAAATACGACGTATGGTATTATAAAAAAAATAAATATTTTATTATTAATGTACATAAAAATGAAGGGTTACGAGGAAAAACGATAATTGTATAAAAAAGAAAAAAATTCGAAAATTATAAAAATTTTGTCATTTATTTTACAAATGTAATTTCATTTTTTCTTTTTGATTTATTTTATCAAAAAATAGTTGTATTACCACGGTAAATTTTTTAAATTATTTCGTACTTTATCTCTAGTTTTTTTAAGTTCTGAAACTTTAAAACTGCAATATTAAACAGTTTAAGAATATTAACTATTATAATTTTTCCCCACAGCCCTTCAAGTAATTATAATTACGTAGATGTTTTAAACTTAAAAAAATATATTCAAAATTTAAATTATAACAATAATTATTTAATAAAATTCGTAATGTTAGAATAATTGAATAAAGTTATAATATTTGGATTTCATGTATTATTTAAAAGTTTAAAACTCTTCGTTATTATTAATGTACTCCAAATTATTTTTATTAATTTTATTTCATGAACAATAAATTATAACTCGGGTTGAGTTTAATTATTTCATCAGTAAAAACTCAAAATAAAACTAGTTACCTACCCACCAACTATTTAACATTTTAATTCGATTATTTTTTATCATGTTCAGAATTTCATTCAGTAATTTAAATTTATCTGTCAATCCAAGAATACTTTTGACTTTCTGAGTAAAACATAATAATAAAACAAATGGATATCGCCTATACACTTTCAAGTACAATACATTTTTTATTTATTTTAACCACTAAAACGCATACTATCAAATATATAATTTGCAGCATTTTCTAAAAGCGTGGAATCACAGTGCTCTTTGAGTTTACTTATTTTGTATTTTTAAACCTTTGAATTTCACTTCAAGGAAACCCGAGTGGTGCACGACCCCGAAAGTCGTTTACATTGAGAAAACATTAAAGACGTTGAAGTGTTCTTTTGTACCAACATGCGATCGTTCCTGTTTATTTTCCATTTCGCATTCCATTCCCTTGAGTTGTTTTCCTATATATGCTTTTCCATCACTCTAGCTCAAATTTCATTCCCCGCACTTATGCCGCACTTGCTCTATATCCATCACTTTCTAAAGAGCAGACCAAATGTTTTCTCAATGCAATGAATATTGTAGCACGTAATAATAATAATAAACTCCAATAAAATAAGATACTGAATATTACATCAAATTATCAATCACAGTAAAGGTTTGGTAAACTATCAAGTTTGAGCTAGATAATTAAAATGTGCACCAAAATAATTTATGTGCATTGTGCAAAAAAAAGATTTCTTTTTAGTAATTTTCGATGAAATTTTTAGTTTCAAAGTCATTGATTTAATATTTAATATGGTTTTTATACCAATGGAAAATAATTAATTATATTTTTCTTACCCTCTAAAAAATTCACTACAGACATTGTATAAAAAGTACTCGTATCGTATAAATTATGATATTAAAAATTTTATTTTACATACCTACATAATATAAATAAAAACTGAACGTCATTAAAAACAATTAATATAGTAATTTTATATGGATGTTGTAATTATTACAAACATTTTAAGATTATGTAATTTCATTATACATAAGACAAAATTATATAAAATACATACGAGTAAATACATATTGAGTTTAATTTCATATTTATTATTATTTTATAGAATATTTTAAATCATTGACAATGATCATAATTTTTCCCTTTCGATTGAACAAATAATCTTAAAAATATATACAAAATATAATTTTCCTAACCTAACCTAACAGTATTATTTTAATATATTATTTTTCATAAACAATACAATTTTGTCATGTTATTTATTACGAATTTGCATATACTTCTATTATAACTTATTCTTATAACATAAAAGTTTTTGTGATTTTTTACTTCCAAAAAAATTTAGGCTGTGTAATGATTTTAACAATTTTATTAAAATAACTCATTGCATACATTTTTCAATCAATATACCTATTTATTCCATTAATATTTACGGGGGTGAAAAAAAATCAAAAAAACATCATTTTGGTTCAAATATTCGAGTACTATAATTTTGTTGGTAGCTCTATATAGTAGTCATTCGGATGAGTGCCAGACGAGAAAAATGTCTTTTATCATTCGTGTCATTCTGTCAATGATAAGAAGGTTTATGCTACGTGAAAGCTTGAAGCGAAGAGCCCAAAATGCGATTAGTCCAGTGACAAGTAAAGCCGAGGGAGAGAACTTTTGCCCGGGAGCAGTTCTGAGAGAAAAGGTCTTTTTTTTTCTAAAAGGGCGGCGGCGGTTTAGGCAACATTCAAAGGAGTGTATGCAAACTAATGGTGTCCGGGTGCAGGCGAGTAGTGGTGGTGGAAAGGGATGGAAATAGCATTTCACGTCCCTCGTGGAAGAAACCTTTATACACACACGCGCACACACGTACACTTACACACATACAAACACACACTTTCTCTTACCCTCCTCTTACCTCCCATCCTCTCTCTCTATCTTTATCGCGTACGCACACACCCACTCGTACGCACATCCCTGGGCCAGCAAAGAAGACTTACACATACATACACGTACAAACATACACATACGAACGCACGCACACACACATATGTGTATACATGCTTATATACTCGCACACACGTACGAACACACACACATAAATCAATAAAACGACCGAAGGGATGCTTTCAAAAGAGCACACGCACACAAACGCACGCACACAATCGTCACACCCCCGCCACCGCCACGTACCACCCCCCAGGAGCATTTGTTATTTACCATGTGCGCTAAGGGTAAAACCACCCTCACCCCCTCGTCAAGGCTTTAACCTCGTGACCGGCGGGTGGTGTCCGCCGCCCATATATCATCCCTCTCAGCCCATTGGACCCCACGTTCTCGCCAATCGGCTTCCTGCTCTAGCCTATGCGTACGTGTACATTTACGTATATAAATTTGTATATATATATATATATATATACATACGCGTATACCAACTGACACACACATGCATGCTCGCGGGTTTGCTGACGGGCAGGCGAATTCTAGGAAATTGGTTTTACCGTCTCTTCCACAACCTCTACAACCGCCGCCTCGCCAGCCGTCATCCCTTTAGCGAAAATAACAAGAAAAAATAACATTTTTATTTTTTATCTTTAGCCGATTACAATTTGGCTCCCGGTGCGAGCGCACAAAGTAAACCCTCCTCTTTCCGTTAAACGCATACATGCGAACATCTCAAAATGTGTGACGGTAAATGTACGAGAGACTATGCTTCGTTAAAGAAAAAGTATATACGTACTACAAAGAAACAAAACTTATCAGGTGTTCGAGTTGTATTGCATAATGTATGAAATAATAAAACCCCAGTGTACGTCAATATTTCTCCTTTAGCAAACAGATTAATAATTCCAATTTCTTTTTTCTTTTTGATCAAGCAAATTATTACTAAATTCCGCAATAAGACGACGATGATTTAAAAATCATTAAGAAAATGTTTGTAAATCGAACGTTCTATTTGTTATTTCCTATGTAAATATTTAAATAATTGGTTACTTTTTGGAATTTTAATAATTACCTATATCAATATGTCGCATTGGTTCAGTCGTAAAATTGAATTATTGAAAGCAAATGCTAATGATCAATTTCAATGAATATATTCATTTTTCATTTTTTCACTATAGCCCGTCAAATTTTAAAGTTCTAAAAATTGGCTCTCTTATTACTTCGTGTTGCCCATCCCTGACCTATATGATAAATTGTGCGTATAACAAATATTCAACAAACCATTGTTAAAACAAAACTATAAACAAAAATCTTGTAAAATAATTATTTCCTATTAACCCATTGTCATAATAGCATTAAAATAACATATTTAAATATATTGAAAATAATAATTATCTTATATACCAAACAAAATAAACAACTTAAACCACGTATTTGTGAACGATAAAGTATATTTTTCCTACTTCTCAAAAACTATACTGCTATTTAAATTATTTTAAAAATATTAATTTAAATAATAGCTTTTAGTGTTTTAGTATTGCATTTAACTTAATTAACAGTGTTTTGATTTTATCTCACTAATATAAAAATATAAACAATTTAAACGTTTAATTTCATTATTAAAATAATAAAATCTGTTAAAAAATATAATATATACCATACCTATATCTCCATTGTGCTACACATTCTGTTTATATGTTATTCCTAGTTTTTTATTCGTGTACGGACATAAATGTATTTTACTTTTTAAATTAAATATGAAGTCTCGTGTAATAATATGTTCCCTTCGACTGAAAATAAACTGTATTTTTATAAAATAGAAATTAATGGTGTTATATGCGTCATAATAAATATTACATTTTTCATTCGATATTAAATTTAAAAAACTATCCATTATTAGACTATTTAATACTTAAGCTTGAAACATTTCACACTGCTGCCTTTAATTTACTAAATTGCATTTAATATTAGGTACTTGATTGCAATCGTTTAATGTATTGAAACATGTTGGATTAATTGAATACTACAGTATTATTTGTAACCGTCAAGAAAAAAGTGTTTACGCTACTCCCATCTTACACGGCGGAATTGCTGAAATTAATATATTCATCTGGAAGAAGTATAAAGTTTTACCCTACACGAACCACCTAACGTATGTTCTATTCGTATAGGTAACAAACATGTTATTTAATACCGTCTGTAGGCTTAACAATCATTCGATAAATACACTTGCGTGACCTACGTCAACTTATTATAACAATCTAATCGGTAGAACAGACCAACTAAGAACATATATAGATTTAATGTTGAAAACGATTTCGGTCGTTGTTCGATTAAAATGCTATTCGTTCGTGTCGTTTTTTCGAATCGCGTTGATTCACCGAAACCAATCGTTATAGGGAGGAAAAAAAATAATATGTTTTATAACCCTTAAACGATTAAAAACCGATTTACCGCCACCGTCGTCATCGGCAGGATATTGAACCCGGAAACACATTTTCGGTAGGTACCGCATTGTCGGTATGACAATAAACACGATTGTACTACACGAGTTACCACCGTACGCATAGCAAGTAAGTACAGCGATATTATATAGTCGTCCCGTGCGTCGCACAAAAGATACACTCAATACTCGATCGCAGCAATGACCGGTTTGGCGGGTTGTCGGGGGCAAAATATAAAAAAATATGTATAAAAATCGGTTGTTCGGAGAATCGATGAGCATGTGATGCCGGTAAGCCGTCGGATTGGGGTGGATCGGGCGACGGGCACGACTCGAAGAGGGCACGAGCCGTTTGTCAGAGGCGTCTGCGATAATTGGGTGGTCAACCCGGGGGCAGCGCGAGGGGGTGAAAAAAATTCGACAAAATAATAATAATAATAACAGGAAATTTATCGATCAGGGTCAGTGGTCAGGCGAACTGGTTTCTCCGGGACGCACCGGCTGAAATCTTGTCCTGTGCGCGGCACAATGGGACCCCGGTGAGATTTATGGCGCGTCCAGTTCCGCTTCCGGGGGCCAAAGGGTTAAAAACAACAGTAATAAACATGGGCGCAAATTGATATTGAACACTTTTTAATGGACATTCGACACGCGAGAAGCGATCGCCCAGTACAACATCCCTCATGCGAGAACCCGCGCCGCATTATTATGCACGGCCGTATACGACACGATTGCACAAATCACGGCGCCCTCGAATCACGCACAATTATCCACGCGGCCGTAAAAACGTTATTTGTTCTACCATAATTGTACGCAAGCGTAAGTTACTCGTATTCTCTGTCCGGTAACGATGACGTAAAACGTTCTTTCCGCTGATTAACGGTTGCCAACGATTAAAAACTAATATAAACTGACAACGAATTCCTAACGACACAATCAGCGGATTAAAATGACATCGAGTTACTGTCGATACTTTTTTTGTACGTAATTATCATCATAAGCTTATTATAATTTTTTTTTTTTTTTTTTAATTCCATTATCAAGTCAATAAAACCAAATCTTTTGCTTCGATTTTTAAAATGACAAAAATTATACATAGCTTCCAAAATACTAATATAATATTTTCGTCGGCAAACAAATGTAGTTTTCATTCTGAACAATCAGCAATCTTTTAAAATTCCCTGTAACAGTATACTCAAGTATAGTATGCATTATCTTAGCATAAAATACTCGTATCAAGGGAAACACATATTTAATATGTATCTGATCAAACTTAAACCCATCGTTATTCAACAGATCTATCCCATATTTATTATATTAATATACAGTGCTGAAGATTTATTTTATAACAAAACCGTTTTTCACGGTGTACAATCGTTAAGTATACTTCAATGTAACTATACATACGCGTGTGCTACGAGTAAATAACATTATAATACTATTACATCAAAACGTTTATAATTAGTAATCATTTATAAAATACCCTGTTTTCTACATTTATTGACATGTCAAAATTATATCATTATAAAACACTGTCTTTCGATCTTAATTCGCCTTTGATCTTCGGTAATAGTCAAACATGATCTAGTTTTACTCTTAATATTTTTATTAATTTTTTTCATATCAATAACTATTAATTATTCTATGAACATATCAACATATTAATCAATAACATGTTGTGGATATTTTGATATATTGTATTATATTTTATATTTTTTATATAAATATTATGATTAATATTTATATATCTTCATTATTTTATTTTTATATGTTCATTGTAAGTAATAACGTGAGAACATAACGACGAAGAACCTAAAAAAAACTTAATGACCTAACACAATATGTACGAAGAAATATAGAAACGACGGGTGCTACATAAATAAAAATTATTTCAATTATTTTTTTATTTATTTTTTTTTCAAACGTATTTTTTCAAATCATATTGCCAACGAAAATACTTGGCTCGTCGGTTATCAATCATAATGAACAATTACACAAATGTTTTCTCTACACTCAACAACAACGTCGTCTTTCATATATCGTACCAAGGCGGATTAGCATCGACAGTTCGATGCCCGTTCGAATTAGTACATGATATCATAACCGTTAAGACCAGCGACACGGCGCGCCGCGACGTGTTCGACAAAGATCACGCGCTCACTCGAATGAAAAAAAAAAAAAAAAAGAAAAAACTCTGAACTTTTCGGCCGGGGTAAAACTTCCTATAACACTACCCTAGCCGTAGCGCAGTGCGTACGATTGCGTGTGCGAGTGTGTGAATTATAATTGTGATCGCGGTACACGTATATTTACACGGATTGAAACGGCGTTTTGATAATGAGCCGCTATTTTCCTTCTACCGCCTCCTTCTTCCCGACGCGTCCCTCGGGAGACAAAAACGTGTTTATACTGTCGTACGTTTGTTTTCCCGTCACCCCACCCACGCGCGCATGACCCTCGCGGAAAAGAGTAAATCGCGTCGTTACACCTACGCGCAAGCGGTCCTGACGCGTGTGCACGGCTACGTTAACCCCTCCGGTCCCTTCGCGTCGGTTTGTCTGAAAAGCGACCCGGCAGGGTCCGGGGGACACGTACGCTTTCATTATTATAATGAACGTTCCGGAGACCCGACGTGGGAGCGTCGCTCGTGTCGTTGTCGCGTCGCGGCGAATTACGCGTCACCCGCCGAGCAAAGGTCGGCCGCCGTACGTGCGCGTTCCATGTGCGTTCGCGCAACCGCTCAACTCTGCAACCCGAGAGTACATTTTTATTCAGACGAACAGCAGCGGAGATATGAGAGAATAACAGTCACCCGCGAACCGCTCGTGCTGATGACGAATATGGGTGGGTGCGGGAAAATTGAAAGAGGGGCGGGTTAAATGGACGATCCGTTTTCGTCGCCAGTTTCATCTCACACCGACGACAGCAGTGTTCGTTAACGGTTTCGGGCCGATCTAGCACCGACTCACCCTCTGTACGCGTTCCTGCCCTACCCAGATAGCGACCTTTTTACGCCGCCTATTAGTTTCGGTAAAAATCTCCCGGGCCGCGTCCGCCGCGAAAAACGCGTGTGCTTTGCGTTGCGCGCACACAGGTTCAAGTGTTTTGGTAACGTGGCGTGCCCGTTCGAAACGGTCGTGTAACACTATTTCAAAACCATTAATGATCATCGCCGTAACGAATGAGATGAGAGTTTGATTATTTTTACTGTACTGAAGTATGCGCAATCAGTATGTGTATGTTGTAGCCGAACAAGCGCAAGTAAATAGGGGGCCGGCCCCGATCGCAACGTTCGGTTCGAGATTTCAAATCGTTCTTAAGACTCCGTGTTCTTCTCCTTTCGTCGTTGCAGCGAGTGTTTACGTGTTCGCCACAGGGACGTTTCCGCGTCACCGCCCAGGTAAAAGAAAAGCCGTCCCGCAGACCATTGCGCGAGCCCAGGCGTCGCGGTTTTTCCGACGATAAACGCGTTTTACTCGTGGACGGGTACTCTCGTGCCGTATTCGCGAACCAGACAAATGTCCGCATCGCACGCCATATGCCCGTACGATATTATCGGCTGTAGCAAATGAATGCGATGCAAATACGAACATTATTTTCGGCTGCGATCAACGCGTTTCTCGATCCGACCGGAGACAACGTTTGGCCGTCCGAATCGTGCGTTTGAATATTTCGCTGACGTTTGTACGTATCAAAGCGCCGCAACGCTACCGCCGTCACATAATTGTCACGCAATGTTACCCGACCACGTGTACGCACGGATCTACGACGAGACATTGAGAGTTAGATAAAATATGAAGGAAAAAAAAGAAAGAGAGAGAGAGAGAGAGAGAGACTATATCGCTCCAGGAATCGGCTTTAAAATACACGTAGTTATCGTTATTATGTCGTAAAAAATAAAATATCTTCCGACATCTATTATGCAAACAACATTTGTTAAACGAACACGATAATATACCCCTGACGGTTCCCATTACTCTCGACATCCTTCGGCTTACATTTAGACTACCGTCCGTTTGTCAAATTCATTAATTTGGCTTTACGTTATCCTTAAATTCATTTAATAATTCTTCTCTATTTTTTTTATGAACTTTCAACTTCTGAAAAACGTGATTTTATTTTAAATTGTTCGTATTGTGTATACATATATATTATAGGCTTTACAAAAATAACATTTCGATATGGCTAAAAATAATGAATATTTAATATCGTTTTTTTTTTTTGTTGTTTTTTTAGGTTCAACTTGTGGATTCAAACTACAGACTTAAATACAACACATAATTTACGAAGCAACAGTTCAAACACGTTTAACGCGTAATTTATTATAAATCTTGTGTATTGTTTAGACAATATTTTGCTGAAGGCTCTCTGAGCCGCGAAAAAAATGAATAAACTAAATATTAGTAAAATAAATTAGTATCTATAACTTGGAAAAACTCAAATAGCTGACAAATATGCTTGATTCAAATTATAATCACTGCTTGTCACTATATTTATAAAATAATAAATTCAAAACAAAATGCTTTTTTAATTTTTTTTTTTTGTTAAAAATTAGAATTATTATACTTTGTACTTTAGTATTTATATTTTGTTACGAAATTATACAAAACAATTGATTTTATTAAATTTTTGTCTTAATTTGTAATAAAAAAACATTATACGGTAACATTAATCACACACGACTAATATTGAAAACAAATCCTCAGCATTCTATACTACGGTATCTTTAATAATATATATTTTAGTATTAATTTTTCAACACGTTTTCTCTATGGTCGAAATGCACGCGTTTAAGCGACGTTTTCACCAACACTCGTACACACTACAACGGACGGGTGATTATTCGCATTCACAACTTCAAACGAATATTCAAGCGTTCAGATATACCAAAGTTGCTGTTTAATGAATTTTCCAGTAGCCCTTGTAATGTACCGAAACGCTTAATATAGCGACGATTATAATTAAGGTTTCGGATTATTCGCAAGCCACACCAGATGTGTAGAATTGCTCAAGTGCACTTCTCGCGTCACATCCAAAGCACCCTCTGACCACGATCGCCCTCGATAACGTTTTCGATTGGCCACACTATACATCGGTCCAGTGACCAATCAGACGACCGAGTATAAGTTACACTGCGAACCACTTGACTTGTTATAACAAAACTCCATATTTTTTGGTGAAAAAAAAATCTGCTACACCGTTAAAAGTAGATTAGATTCAATATTACATAATATATTGCATTAAATGTGTATCGATTTTTGTTCAAAAAAAAAAAATAAATAAATAAAAATGCTAACCAATATTGAATAGTTCAAGATTTTTATTTGATTGTGAAATATTCAATACTAAACGCTACGTATTACAATATACTTCGTTGAGCTAATACATTTTTTCTATATTATTTCTATAAAGTTACATTTTGTTTTCAAGTAAACTAACTATACAATAAGAATTAATTGTAATATAATAATTCGCTAGAAATCAAGCGAAAACCACTGCTGATGTTTTCGATTTCTCTTACACGCTTTCGAAAACGAAAAAGAGATCCGTTTAAACGTAATTGTTCATAAAATGCGCGGCGTACAATATACTGTAAACACCTTGTTTTACAACTATGCGTGTAAACATTCAGAATGAAGGTACAGTATTTAATGAAAGAGCGGGTAGGTTCGTGTTCTGGTTCGCCCGAGTCGTAAAACTTATTTTCAACGATATGTGTTCGAAATCGTAATACCGTACTGAATAGATTATTAGAAACGTTGTCAGCGAGTGCACATAATTAAATAAACGCGACACGCATAACACGAGCATTCAACTCGAATAAAGCCGGGTTTCACGCAAGAAGAAGTAATATTTCGCGGGAGAACTGCGTCGGTGTACCGAATTGTATAATAAAAGACGATCACGACCGCGCAGATGGATAGGTAACGCTACGCAGTGTACAGGGTTCGTAACGAAATCTTAAAGGGACATCCGTACGGTTATCGCAATCGCGACCGGAACGCATCATCGGAGCGCGATATTTCACCACACCGACCGGCTGCGACGGATTCGCCGTGACGGATTTCCGTCGGGAACGACGTCGAAAACGTTTTTCGTGTCACGAATTGGTTTTTCGGTCGTGCCGTCGGCGCACGGTCGCGGGCTCAAGATGCGATTGTGTGGACGTGGCAGGAGGGTCGTTTTAATCTGCGAGCCGCGACAGACGACCAGTGGATACGAGCGGAGGAGAGATTAACAAAGTACGGGGGAGGAGTTGTCGGCGACGATGCTTCTCTCCTCTCCGGCGGCAGCAGCAGAAGCAAGCAGAACGGCGAACACACGACGTGGGTGTCCCGGGAGAAAAGAAATATGGCGGCTATTAGGCTTCGGCGGATTAACTCCGAGCGCATTCAATTATTCCGCCCATGACACTGATAAAGACCGAACTTTACAAGGTTTCCACCGCTGCTGCTGCACTTATAACAGCCAACGGTGGCGGTGGATTTAATCGACTAAACTTGCGCGTATACGGTTGTCGTGCTTTTTTTTTTTTTTTTTTGATGGGGGGTGGAAGGTCTACGCGTACGTCTAACGCATATAACACGGCGACCGGGAATTAGAGGCCCGACGAGAGAACGAATGGCGTGCGTGCGTGGTCGGGGTGCGGTGGTAGGGTGTACCGAGCCAAGGCGACCGGTATTAATTATCGATTCACGGAGAATTTCGGACTCGATTTTAATCCTTTGCGAGCAGCGAGATTTGTTTTACATTATTATCCGTCGTTCCGACGTACGCGTATCGTGGTAGCGCGACAAGGTGTTCCGGAAAGAAGGAGAACATTCGTGATAATTCTCGCAGAAATGAATAATAAAAATCTACATTACACACAATCAAGGATCCGAAGGTTAAACATAACTCGTGCCTAGCGGTACACGGTATTCGAATTCGTTCCTGAAACGGAAATTTACCTCGTCCGACGTTGACGAGTAGCCCACAGGACTGGGTGAAGCTTCATTTTCCGTTTTTTTTTTTTTTTCCACTCGACTGCAACAGCCGCAGTCTTCAGCTCATGCACGGTTTGGACCTAGGAGGTGTTGGAAATCGAGCCGTACACATTGTCCGCTTTCGATTTCGGGGACGGGGACACGTACGAACATACACATCATCTTACGGGCGTCAAATCTAAGACGTGATATTAACTTAACCTTTCGTACCGTTCGCGGCGTAAGACGTAGGTTCTGTATTCCGTCAAAACGACGGAATCGCGCAAACACGTAGTTTTTCACTTCCGGAACCAGTTGTTTCGAGTTTTCCCGGGACTCCGAGTACGGTTCACGATGTACAAAACGAGTTCGGAAATGCGACGGGGCATTTGTGCGACTGGATGAATACGTGCGCGCAGGGACAGTGCGCGACGGCAAACCGGAATGCGAACGGGTGAAAAAAAAAATCTAAACCGATTGCGCACGTTCGGGTCGACGTCGGGTCAATTGCGAACGGAATAAGGGTCGGTTCACGGTAAATACCGGCCGCGAAGGAAAGGGATGGGGGGGACAGGTGTTCCGGAGACGAAGCCATCAGGTTCTTCCGGGTTCTTCATCGTTCCGGGATCACGTGGTATAATGCACACACGGCGCACCCGTCCGTCAAACGACCGCGCGCCCGACCCCGGACAGCGAAAGTCTCCCCCGACAGAACGGGTCACCACTTCGTGCCGGCGGCGCTCGACATATTTATAACGAACGTTTGCGTTATCTGAGCACAATCAAAGATATTGTACACCTTTTGAAAACCGAAACGCGTCGTAACGAATTCGTAAATCTTTTTCCGCGTCTAGTACCGGGGTTCCAGTCAAATCATACACCCGGAAAATATTACCTAGGGGGTGGGGTAAAATTTTCCTAGGCATATTTTACTCCCGGTACAATTATCCTAGGTTATATTTACTCCCTGTAAGATTATCCTAGGAATGTTCTACCCCCCCCCCAACCACCGGTAAGAATTCCACAATATCACGAAATCTACTGACTACCGCGAACCCGCGTTGAATCACGTGCTTTCGACGTGTTCGCACCGCACAAAGTCCGTCGTACCGCACGCGATTTCAGGGGTTGATCTTCCACCACCGACAAGGATGTTCGGGCGTTATTCGTTCGGCGATCGCGACGACGGCTGAAACAACCAGTTGAATACGTTAACGGGTCTCGCGGTCGTTTGCACCTCGAGACACCGACAACGATACATTGCACGGGATATAATCTTCGTACGAATTATGATCGTTCTTTATTTTCCACTCCGTTTTCATCCGCACTCGACTGGTAGTCGAAATCCACCACGAGCCCCCAACGTGACATGGAGCGCTTTGTAAAACGTCCGTCTGTTAAGATCTTTTCCCGAAAACATCCCGGTATCGATTTTCCATGGAACTGAAACTAAAATCATACAAGCGTTAAAAAATCGAATCTATGCTATTTCTATACTTCCGGTAATAATCAGTGTCAGGTTTACGTGAAAAAACTAGAAATTATTAAAAAATGTTAATATAAAAAATAAAATATTGTGTTCACCGAGTACTGTTTATAATTGCATGCATAGATGAGTCCACAGATTTTTAGCAAGTCGTGCACAAGACAAGGCAAATATACAAATGCGATACTAGGTTACCAAAAAAAGAAACTACGGTCTTCAAATTATGAACAAATCATAATTACCTTATAATACAAAAATAATTACAATTTTTTTTTAATTCTTACAATAATTCTAGACGGCGTTTTGTTGGAATCATAAATTTAAAGGCACGTAGTTTTAATTTAAAAGACTAATAATTTTTTTTCAATTTTCAATTTCTATCGATAATTATTAATTTTTAAAACGCTACATACTTCATTGTAATTGTACTAATGTAATTTTAAAATTATTTCTGTACGTATCTTTGGAATGGAAAAACGGTATGGTGGTTTTTACGAAACACTTGATAAATAATACCTCATATATACGTTAATACAAATGTTCGAGAAAACACCATTTTATGAATTATTTACCTATTGTTTTCTTTTTTTTAAAAAAAAATGGCAATATTCGAAATTTCAAATTTCATTAGAGAGAGTTTGTTTATGAAAAACTTGATATTAATTTTCTGATTTCAAGTTTTTTTGTTTCTTGGTTTCCTTCGTTCATTCGCTTCCGCAACATTTCAACTCGAGATTTAAATTTTAGTTTTCCCAACTTAAAATCTACGTGGTAACTCACGAACACTTTGTTAATGTACATCGTAACGTTTCATTACGTTAAATTTAATTTTCAGCGTAAGCGCGACCGTACAGTAGTAATAACAGTGATAAACCTTCAAGTTATAGACATAGGTAGCATAAGCCACGAGAACACGACAAAGTATAGAATTAACTTTGATATTTTAGATAATTATTTTAAAATAATATCTTCATCAAAAAGATAGATTCAAAGTAGTCTATAACTTATCATCGATATCTTGATAATATTGTTAACTTATTTCAAATCTGTAGCTTAGTAATAATTGAGCTATAGTTTTTGGAAACATAATGTAGTTGAATCTATTCCCACTTCCCGCTATTCAAACCGATTCCAAACCATTAAAACATCAAAGCTTGTCCACGTTTGTTATTGAAAGGTGTGAGCTAATAATAGAGGCAAATTAAACTTATTTCGATAGAATTACTCATTGGATTTACTTAATATATTACTATAATTATGTTTAAACATCTACGTACTACCTAACATACGTAATATTTGCATATTTTATATATTTTGAATCGATAAATGTCCATCTAATCAAATATTAATATATCATCAACATAATTAAATGTACACTATTAAGTGTACAATAATCAGATAATATTTTTCTCTAGACTTTTAAAATATACAAACGTTTAAGTATGTAATTCATATACTCATTGGTAAACCTAAATTTTTCGTTGAAAATAAAATAATAGTTTATAAATCAACGATTAAAATGAAAATTAAACGTAATTAATACGTAATTGTAATTCTAATTTGGAATGAAAAAATGATTTTTATTTGAACCGATGTCAAAACTAATAATTACGAAAGTTCACTATAGCCAAATGCAACAAAATACAGAACTTTTAGACGGAAACGATGTTTCCGTGATTATTGAAACCTTCGCACAAAGAACTATGCAAAAATGTAATATTAACTGGCTTTTTGTAATACTACGCCGCGTTGAGTGAGGCGAATGCGGTCGAATTATTTAAAGTTCTGTCGAACCCATCTGTTCACGGTGAAACGTATTCGTACGCCCTGACAAATTTCGAAAACGAGTGAAACGTAATCGCACGCCTCTCGCGTGATATATGATGCACGCGTTCAGTACCTAACCTACAGCACAGGATCGTAACGTTTCGCAATATTTCACTCTGGGCACATTTAAATCGAAAATGAACATTTGTGACCCGGTTCTGTGATATTTATTCGGAGATAAGCGGACCGTCCGACTGCGACGCCGACGAACAAGATTTCATTCTTTCAAACGTCGCGGCGATCTCTGCGCAAAATTCTTGATTTTAGAGAGTAAACGCGCGACTTTGGACGGTCGAGGACTTTTCCGGTGACCATTTTTTCTCGTCGTAGCGTCGCCGGTCCGCGATCGGGAGAGCAAACAAAATAATGATATTGCTAATAAAATAATAATAGCGCGTGTGCACCTTTACGGCGGACCAGCACACGCGGACGGGCCTGAATGAAAATTCCACCGCCAGCGGTCAAAATAGTTCGGGGCAGTAAGCGTGCGCGGCCCCACCGGTATGATTTATGACCAAGGGTCACGGGTTGACCAATGGGCGAGCCGATGGGGTTCGGACCCTTTGCGAGAGCGCACGCACGCGTAGTTCGCGTACAAATACACGTGCGTGCGTGCGTGCGCGTCAGCCGTAAATGTTTATTTCCTTGTTAATGCAAACGACCGGCGGCGTACACGGGGACACACTCGAAGATCCCCCCCCCCTCGGACCAAACGGGCAGAAGCGGCGAATACCGCCGCCGGGGTCTCTCATTTGTCCCCATTGTCGCGCGCAAAACGGTGTTTCCCCTTTCGGCGCAGCTGCGGGTCAGCGCCGGGTACATATTATATCTATTATAATATGTACCTATATAAAATAATAATAAGTACGTGTATATATATGAGTTGGTCGAGCGAACGAGGAGTGCGTCGCTTTCCTGCAACGCGTTTTATAATAATAATAATAATAATAATAATATACTCTCCGTCGGGTAATATGTGCTGCATTGGACGTGAATAATAAAAAAAAAAAATAACAAATAAATACTACACGTGCATTTACGCAACTGGTTCCATAGGCGTGATGCAGTACAAAGGTATTTTGCACCGTTAGAAGCGAATCGGACCGAATCCGAAGTATCCGACGGAAAACGCTCGGGTCGTAAGTTACTGGAATAGCGTTCGCTAGATGCACAAATGACGACGAAATGATTCGAAACACAACAGTACAATGCCGTCGAATACGTACGTCGATTCAAATATAGAACCGTATAGCACCGTGTAACGTCGTGGTTTCGCGACGAACGGAAAAATGGTTTACGATAACCGTTTTGCAGCGAAAATTTAAATTTAAATCTGCTGTACATTTGTTTTTTGTGTACGATATCGGTAAGAAAAACGTTTTTTTTACAGTGCGCGTTTCCAATTGGACGAAGTAACATTCGATGACTATTACAGCATTACGGACGTATATTTATGATTAAATGTTGTTTTATTGTTTTTTTTTTTTAATCGTCGACGCAGCGGTAAATATAAATTTTTCGGTGCCGATGAACTCGTTACTAATACTAGCCGTCGCTCGTCGCACGTACTATAAACGTTTTTACTAAACATACGAGTTAAAAGAGTTATGAATTCACGATGAGTTTGAATCGTAGGACGTGCGCGCTTGATGTCTATGTCCGAAGTACGGTGCATCTACTTCCAATTACTTCCTAGATTAAATTTATCAAATCGCAATGATCAGTGTCGGATACAACTACAACTGATCCTTATTTTGAGTATAATCATCGAATAACGAGTTATTCAATTTTTGTCTTGGAAACGCACGTCTATTAGTTACACCGTTGAGTCAGTTAATTTTTTTATTTTTTTATTATTCCATTGTGTACGCGGCCATAAGGGTGAACATTATTAAGCCTTGACTTATTGTTTTTTTTTTTTTATTCGGGGTGAGTATGCCCGACGAACATAAAGACCGTTAACTTATATAACTTATAAAGAAACAGTGCAATCGTTTTGATAGTAAGAACAGTTAACACGAATGGTAGAGTGGAATATTAAAAAAATATTTTTCATTATGATACGATTTTCAGAACATTCAAATAACACTAATTAATATCATTATGCTATTCTTTAAATTATGATTTGCAATTTTTTTTTTCAAATAAAAAAAAAAGGTTGTGTACACCATTTATAGGTTCAATCGGTAAAATAAAAAAATTAAATTATAAGGTAGAATCATTTACGTTATTGTATTAATAAAACTACATTAGGGTTATTTAATTTAAATGATTCATAAAAAGAAACAATTTATTACGTAAAATAAACAAAAACGAAACGTTTCATTTTATCAAACTAATTTAACGTATCTAATTGCTTTGAGCTTTTAACTTTATAATTTTGTAATTCCGTACTAAACCGATCAATTCTACATAAACGTATTGAAAATAGCACAAAAAAGTAAAACTTTCGCGTTGTACAACGAACAATACAACATAATTTAATCTATTTTAAAACTCATTTCAGTTACAAATTTTTTAATATATTTTTTTACGAGCTAGGCAAATAAGAAGAGTTTGTTTAAGTTTATAAATGATTACAGTAATCATAATTAAGTCAGGCTGGAAGAAAGTATGGTATATCCAGAGACATAATATACAGGTATGCATCCCCAACGCATTGCCTACAAACAATATATCAATAATTTCTTGATATATCTTAACACGTACTTATTATGCGTCGATTCTTTACCTATCATATTATATCTCCGCATCCGAATGTGCATTATATGCTTATGATATATTTTTTTTTTTTTAACTTAATTCTTTATTTAGCAATCTGTTACAAATTAGAACAATAAGCTTATTTGATATAATAATAAAAAACAAAACAGGAATGACGGAGTGAAGAGACCTCCCATTGGAGGTACTTCGTCAGGAAAGTAGTTAGTCTATATTACACGTTTATATACAATTTATCACAGCAGGTCACGACACCACTGTCGTTTTAATCTTCTTTGAGGGTTGCCTGGAATAGTTGCGGATGAGAGTTGAGTAATAAGAGGGTTTGGATGTTGGGTCAGTCGGCTATTGAAACGCTTGTAATGGAGTTTGGCTAATTCGGTGATAGTTGGTATTTTTAAATCAGAGTGGAGAGATTTATTGGAGATGTAGTATGGAGCTTTTGAAACTATTCGAAGAATTTTGGATTGTAATCTTTGAATATGATTGATATTAGATATTTTTGCTGCACCCCAGAGCTGAATTCCATATGTCCAGATGGGTCTTAGGAGTAATTTATAAATGAATAGTTTGTTAGTTACTTTTACTTTTTTGGCAGTTAATAAGGGTCGTAGAAGACGAAAGTGGTTGTTGAGTGCGACAATTTTGCTTCTGATATGAGGTGCCCAAGTAAGTCGGCGGTCGATGTGGATTCTAAGATATCGTACACACTGGGCATTAGGTTAAGTTTGGTTGTTTAGAAATAGTGTCGGGCAAGTGCCGTGCCGAAGAGTGAAAGTACATGCTTATGCTTATGATATATATTTATTTTTTGTTTTATATTAAATATATGTTAACATTAAATTATAATAGCTCAGAAATTAATAATAACATGAAGGTAATAATAACAAAAATTACAATTAATTACAAAGAGTGAATTAAGAAAATTTACAATTTGTAGAAAATATGGATACCTATAAAATTCATAGCTCTAAAATTTTCCGACCAATCTGTAGGATATAATTAAAAAATACTTTTATAATTATGTTACATAATTTAAGGAATGAGCATTGGCATACGAAAAATTCGAGAGATCGAAAAAGGAAAAAAGGTGGTTGAAATATGTTCTGTTGATTGATTGAGTGAAACAATAAAGAGCAAATGATAAAAACCTCGAGAGTGCCCACCACAATCGAAAATTACACAATACGGGCCGTTGTTGACTCCCTATCTGAAGGAGTGGTATGATAGCAGGTTGTATCCAGTGCGTGACCTAGGATATTTTGCTATGATACTACGATTAATCTTTAGATCATACAACCACGGTTTTCGGGAAATATTCGTTTATATAATTTGAAGCACATGATTCTGAAGGTTAGTTTTACTGTTCCATGGTCCACAGTTAAAGCGCTTAGCTGCAGTATTGTAAAATTATCATTTTACGTGTGTACTACACTTATAAGAATTAGATTTATTTTTTTTCGATCAAACGAGTATGGTTTCCTCCTTTAAACAAAGCTCGCAATAGACGGTAAACGGAGTCGTTGCGAAATAAATCGTTGCCACATTTATTCGATTTCAACAATGCCGAAAAATATGATATTTTGTCGACTTACGAGTCGCACTGCTACGTCTCTCGTCCGCCGACCGTGAACACAACATTCAGGGTCGTCATTTTTTCGTCCATGCACACGTGCGCACCGCGTGCGCTCATGATTTATCCGAGGCGCGATCGGTGCACTCGTTTATTTATTCATTCACTTTTTTTCTGTCTTTCCGTTCGTTCGACTTTCCCGTCTCCGAGATCATTTATCATCCGTCACGCTCGCGCTGGCGGGCGTTGCGGTTGTACGCGTCCTGCTCCGTACTGGTTTCGCGTGCTAAACGATTTAATAGGCCGGGTGAAATATGTTCGGCCGTAAAACTTTTACGAACCCGTATCCACCCCGTCCTGCACCCCGACCACGACTCCACCACCGCACGGCTGCCACGCGTTCCATAACCGACGTGGCGTTTATTATTGTTTTCGTTATCGTTATTATACGTTCCGCGCGCGCGGCGCTCGTTCTCGGTACGTCGTTAGCGCAATGCGAGTGAGACGCGTCAATTCCAGAACGGATAAATCCACTTGTTGATTCGTCCGTAATCGTACGCGTACTTTTTTTCTCACGGGGTGGCCGACTAATGATCAGACGAAGACGATCACTGGTTCCCGGGGGGGGGGGGGGGGGGGGGGGGGGGGGGGGGGGGGGGGGGGGGG
>NW_020273126.1:2398133-2469286 GCF_003268045.1 Sipha flava
AGGACGATGTGGATTCGGCTGATGATGACTCCGTTACCGGGACTGACGTAAGGAGCCGGTGGTTGGACGGCGGTCGGCCGACAGATCTGTACCGCAGTTGTGTCGCACACTCGCGTTCTGTAAAAATATTTCACCGGTGAACGAGCGCGTTATACAATACGCGTACGACAAAAGTCAATACATGTCCTGCCTACGAGTCCTGCAGTGTCCCGCGTAAAGACATCCCCACTCACTCACCATCACATTCGATCATGGCCGTAGCAAGGGGATGGCGAGAAGTGCCTACGCCCGGGCGCAATTCCTAGGAGAGTGCAAAAATGAAAATCTTGCATTAAACGTTAAAAATTATAACGGTCAATGTCGTATATTTTTCTTATAAAATCTTTCAAATATTTTCCATCAGTATCATTTACTCGCATGTTCGTTTTAATAATGACGATTTTTTTTTTAATCAAACCCACGTCGTGTTATTGTCATAAAACGCGTCAAACCAATGTGAATAAAACTCCAAACTTGAACTTTTTACCCAACTCCGTCACGTAATTATTGATTTTTGACGGCATTCTCGATCTCATGCTTTGAAGATCGAACTGCGAGTGGCATAGAATCGGACCGCTACGTTTCTAAATTTCAAGTAAATGTCGTATAGACGAAGTAAATTAATATTCAAAACTCGAGACCGATCGCGCAAGGATTTCGATTTAGAAGTTTCCGTTTGACAACACAATAATTATTGCGATCCGTACGCGTTAACCGTCTACTCGTAGACATATTTTTTATTGAAGAAAAAAGTATGCATATATGTACATTCTTTTTTGATTATTCAGTCAAAAGTGTCAACCGATTTCTATATTATTATTATAGTAGTACGTCAAACGTACATATATATGCACGTCACGTACAAAGCATACAAAATCTGACATTCGTATTCTATTGATTCGTCAACTGTTAAGTGTCACATATTTATTTGTTCCTGTATTCCTGTCGAACAAGACAAACAACACGAGGGAATAGGTCGCCAAGCACGGGTTGCCCCCAAGCCCTTTGTGAACCCGGAGGCGTGGTCAATCCGGTTCCGGAGACCTTTTGCATATATCCTAACCTACTTATATTCAAAACAATATTCCATGGGTGTTGTTGAAATAAACCGTCGACCAGTTTATGCAGTTGAGCGTACCTCCCGTGTATACGGTAGTCAAGACCGATTTTTGACCCTTTTCGTAACCAAATACATTGTATATATATATAAATGAGTAAAAAAAAAATATGTATATATATATATATATATAACGGTCAACGTTTATATAAAAGGTTTTATATTCTACGTTTGCACACAGTATTAAAAAATAATAAATAATAACGTTTCATTCGGGAACTAACCTGCAATATTGTCTCACTACTATAAAAAGTCGAGTAAACTTGTTTTGACACAAAAGTTAATCTACGATTTAGCAGATTTTAGAAAATTGAGAAGCATAAAAAATGATATTAGTTGAAAAAAAAAGAAAAACTATAAAAGTAATAACATTTCCACAAAAATAGATTCATAAAAAGCATGCGCATGTACGTTCGTTAATATCATATTCAAATTGTTACATTTCATACATGCTGTAACGTATTTAATCGAACACAGACGATATACGTTTAAGCTCAAACACTCTTCAAATGTTTATATAAATAGATATTAAAAATACTTGACTTTAAGGGTATTTATTATTATTATTATTGAAGCTAAAACAAACGTTTTCTCTTCGCGCTTCGCATAACTCTTTAATTCGAATCCGTACAAATATTTGAAACTCCAGTCTGCGTTATTTTTAAAGAGTATGGCCGGAACAGACAACCGAATACTGTGAATTTATCGACTGAGAGCGGCATCGTATAACACGTATTCACCGACAATAATAATCGTAAAGGCCGGTTTACACGCAACGACTTTTTGTAAGTTTTACGGGACATATAAAATGTACACGATTTTTACTGAGTCTACCATTCCAGTTTGATATTCCTCTTCGCTCTTCAGTAGTATTCTAAACATTCTGGATTAATGTTATTTTTGCGGAAATGGAAAAATTTGAAGAATTCCACTCACTTTTCCCGAAACCCAAAAGGTTCAACCAGTTTTTTGAATACACGCGAATGTCTTTTGATAAATTTTAATATATTTTACATGAATTCCAACCCTTTTCGGAAAAACAGTCGGAATTTAGAAAATGCGTTACACACGTGAAAATTTTTTAGGAATATAGGTGTGCGTTCGTTTAAAAATATAATAAATAGGTTTTGGTACGGCAAACTTTAAATCGTTCAGTTCATTCGAGAAAAACAAAATGTCTCGCACTCGTCCGGCATCGGCCGTGATTGACCGAATCGGTACGGTTGAATTTCATGTTTTTTTCGTCCGTATACGATTGACGGTCCCCGGGTCCAGTCCGACCAATCCTGCCCTTAACGGTTGTCCGCTGAAAGGGCTAAAACGTGAAACGAGCCAGTAGTGCCCCCGCCGCCGAGTCGCCGATTTTGTGTTCGACCGACGTCGCGGCTACTTGCACTCACATGACCCCCCACCCCCACCCCATGCCGCCCGATCGTCGTGCCCGCGCAAAAACACGCCTTCGCAATGACGGATTTCCCGGTGAGAACCCGCGCAACGTGCGCGCCCGGGCGGTTTTTCCGGCTGTCGCGCGCGCACGCGCAGCAATCGTCTCGGGAACGTACGCGCGCGTACGTGATTGATGGCCGCGGCGACAACGCGCACACGTGCTCTCCCCACTCCGACCCCCGGACGTCGGCGTCGCGCGCGCGCTAACCGCGACCGTGGTTGTTCGGCGGCGGCGGTCCGGGAATTCCGTCCGTCGTTTTTGTGCCGAACTTTCGGGCGGCCCCGCTCTCCCCTCGCCAACGCAACGAACGCGAACGCATCGGCCGTCGGTTAGTGCGTCGTGTGTCGGTTCGTTCCGCGCGCGAAAGCCGACAGCGGCGGTCGAGGCTGCTGCCGAACCGGCGGACCAAGGGCGGAACGGTTAAGTCTTCCACCCTCCCCCCCCCCCCCACCCCCCGCCCGCCCGTACCCTTTCGGAGAAAACCGACGTCATTAACGTTCCGGCCGCGCGCGCACGTACATATGTGCCGTATGTGTGCGTTGCGTAGGCTTACACACTCCTCCTCGACCGATTTCCCCTGACGTCCGTGTCACCGTCGCGCTCCCACCCCTATCCACGTTTCCCTCTTTTCCTCCTTTTTACCCGTCCGTTCGCCACGCGCGCGCGCGCGGTCCATCCACCACCGCCCCGTCGTCGGTCGGTGTTTGTCTACAGCAGCCGCCCCCAGGAATTCCAGTGCACGTCACTTTTGCCGAAAACGAACCGAGTGTTTCGCTCTCTCCGTCCCTCTCTTCCTACCGATCTCCTGTTCCGCTATCGCCCTCGTGTGCCAGACCCACCTCCCCCGGAATCGTCCGCAACCCCGTCTCCCCTTTGATCCGTGTACGACGCCGTCTCCGCCTTATACCTGTCAAGGGAATTCTAATAACTCAAAGTTTTCCTTCTCGCTCGGTCGCCCGACCTCTTCTTCTTCTCTTTTCGTCTTACCGTGCGCACACGTCTCTTTCCTCCTCACACTCACTCACTCACTCACTCTCTCTCTCTCTCTCTCTCCCTCTCTCTCTTTCTCTCTTCCGTCTTCTTTCTCGTTTCCAGCCCTCGACGTGTTTACACCCGACCGTGCCGTGAACACCGCCCGGGTCGAGACGTGTGTGCAGCTGTGCGCGGCTCCGAAACACTAATTTATTCCTTAAATTCGGTTATTCCAACTCGACTCTCTTGCCCTCGCTTTCCGATTGCTAACCAGCACCACCTGCAGTCCTTTTTCGAGTCCAAAACAGCAGCGCGACGCGCACGGAGAACACAGCGAAACTGGCCCGTACCGATATCGTACGAGTCCCCCGAGGTCGTCCGCCCGTTACTGTCTAACCCCCGAAAGCGCTCGTCCCCCGCCCTCATCTATTAACGCCGGATTAATTAGTTTTGAACTTTCCCACGTCCAACCTGCTGGCCGTGTGTTCCGTTGCTAAATGTTCTCCGAACTTACAGCTCATGTCATTATAACTCGAGTACGCGCTCCGCTATAGCGATTCTAAAGAACCGTAATTAAACGGTTTACGGCGAGACAGTAAAACATTTAAAATTTATACGACTTTCGAGATATTATATCCAATTACTTTAATTTTGAATGTTTTGTAAATCTCTCGCGTTGGTTTTAAATATAAATTCCTCCCGACCGATCACGTCCTCTCTTAGTATTACCTTCTCGCTCTCTTTGCGATAACATAATACTATCTTATTGTTGTATAGTTACTAATCATCATTATTTAAATCTGCTGTTATTTTCAATTTTATTGTATTATGTATACTTGTAATGTACTGCGTCTAATTTTGTACGATTGTCGTAATCAATTGTTAATCTACTTTATAAAATTCAACAGTTGTTGAGCTATAATGGTTTATTTTACTGAAAGCTTTTAAATAAAAAATATAAACGTTTTGCTTTATTATCAAATCATATTAAGTATATTAAGGGTAAAGCATTCAATTAAAAGTAATACGATATGCCGCGGAACGCTAATAAGTTGCCAATCCATTAAAAATAAAATAATATTATGTTTATACCGTTTTAGTTTTTAACAATTTCCTTACCGTACGATGTATACACATTAAATACATCAATGGAGACAGATTATTAAAAACTTTGCCGTTCGCCAGTAAGTTAAGTACCGTTTATTTTACGAACTCTTAACAAAATAATAATGACATTCCGTGTTATAGTGCGGATTACAAAACAAAGCAAATAGTTTTCCAAGATGGTAATAATAATAAATCATAAAATTAGACTATTATTATTTCCACAAAATTGCATGTATCCATTTGTTATCCTGTTTAAAAGAAACTTGTTGAAAATGTATGATTCACCAAATCAATACTGTAGTTTAAATCAACAAACAAGTGTTGAAAATGAACGTAATAATTTCTATGTTAATTATTCAGAATTAGTATATTAGTAAAAATATCGGTATTTAATTACGGAAACGTGTTATTACAACTTTCGATCATTCAGTATATGAGTATTACCTACTGTAGACCGTAAAATATTAACTTTCGTAATAAGTATACGTAGTAATTTAATACTGTAATAGGTATCCTAAATATAATGATCATTTTGTTATATTTAATATATAACTTCCGTAGTACTCTTAATAGTTTAATGTTAAACAACCTTAGTATTTTTATTTAGGTTATTTCAACGTTAATTGTTAAATTATGATAAATAAATTCTTGGTTTTCCACATCTGTCGTCTAGGTAAACATTTTTTTTTTAAAACTAAGGGGATTGCAAGCCATGATTTTCTTTCTATCAAACGCGCAGTATAGGGGTTTAGACTTTTTCTATTTCTAACGTACGTATTAATAGATCAATCGGAAATAGAACACATCTAAATCCCGGTTCTAGGTCATTTTATACGGTCGAACACTAAAAATGCGAAACGCGGACACTTTGTACGGTAGGGTAAAAATAAAAATTTCAGAACGCGGATGCTTTGTACTATTATATACATACTATGTACATTGGTAATGTAGACTGCGGTATATGTAAAACCACGTAAAACTTTACGTATATTATATCATTATAAATCGAGTTTTTAATGCAGTCCATATTCAAGGTTGTTTTTTTTTCATTTATGCTAGTCTGTATGGCGACAAGTTCAACAACTTGATCTCGCAAAATTAAATAAAGAAAACGAACGGATTTCAGTGAAGGGTGGAATAGTTGATTTAACAAATCAGTTGGAACAACTAATCCGAGTTTTTGGACAGTTTTACGGGCAATCCAGTTGGATGAATGTGGAAATAGACTGAATAAGAAACATATATCCAAGGCTAAAGATAGTAAATTATTTGACTTGTGTAACCAGCATCAACAAAAAACAAATATCTAATTACGAATTTTTAAATTATATTTATTTTGCATGTTGTTTTTAGTTTTATTTTTAGACTTTTAATTTTTAATTTATACAACAGAAATTTTTGCAATTGTATTTTCTATTATAATATATAACATACCTACTAAAAAATTAAATATAAAATTTTACTGTTCATTATATGTATAATATATGCTATGACTAGGTCTAAATCTTAACACCGCAAATACCATATCGAAGTATATTTTACGGATCATGCTAGTTTCAAAATCTTACCTATACTGTAGTCCACACTACCAATGTATATATAATATATATTATACGTATATAATATGTATAAATGTATATAATATGTATATAATAGTACAAAGTGACCGTTTACCCTAAATCTCCATATTGCGCGTGTGATAAAAAGAGAAAGAAAATTATGGCTTGCAAATCTCCTTAACCTTACCACGATTTAATATTAAAAAATTAATAATACTATTATTCAATACATTGTTTATATACCTTATTTTATACACCTAGTTTAATATTATTGCTAGGAGTACTTGAATCATGTTCTCTTGCTTTATTTGTATTTATTTGATAAATTAAAATACAGACAACAGCAATAAATTACTAAAAACTATGTTTATCGCTACGTATATCCATTGATTAATTTCATTTTTTTTAAAAATTTTATAAATTTTGATATTTTACCAAATAATTATGGTACAAATGTAAAGTTTATATTGAAATCTGGTGATAGCAACACAACCAGTGCTGTTTAAAACCAAAAAAACCTAATACGTCATTAATTAATTGCATCTTAGTCTAAACCGTCATTTAGGTATCTAAAATGTGGTATTTATATTTTATAAAGTGTGAAAACCCCTACTTAAAAATTTCAAAACTGAAAAAGTTGAGTCACGAAAACTTGATACTCAATAACATGCTCTTTCCAGCCTTTGGGCGATTAAGTTTAAAACTTTAATTTAAGAAATTGCTTGTCTGGTCGCATTGACGTCCAACGTTCGCTCGATTGTCTTCTTCAAAGCTACCAATGATTTCACCACTTTTACTAAATGCGACACCAAACTTCCTCTGTAGTCGTCTAACCTGGGTCCTTCTGTTTTATGTTTATCTTTCGATTTCACTTCGATCTCGTAAACCGTAAACCAATGTACAAATGAAAAATGCAAATGCTTACAAAATAAAAATAAAAATAAAATTTAACAAAATTATAAATTTAAATAACTATAATGAGTGATTTTATTCGTTCCGTTTTACTTTCACGCGTGCTCTAAATAAAAAAAAAATGTTGTTCCATCTCATCATGTTTAACACATCGCGTGGAGTAACCGTTAAAAATGTTCGTTTTGTCGCTGAAAATGTGATTTATCTCTCATTGGCCCAATGGCGGTTCGTAATCATTGCGCACACGCGTATAAACATTTTTTACGCAAACAGTACCGTCAACCGTTGTCGCCGGCAATAGAAAATTAGATATCTCTAGTACTTATTTTTTTTTATATTTTTATTTTTTTTTTTTATCCCACCAACGGAGGTGCCAGTAATAATAGCATTTGACTTGTATCGCTGCAGAAGCACTACCGGATCCCCATCGAGATCGCTGATGTTATCGGTGCTCCTACTCCCCACTCATCAGTTCCATTTCGGTCTTTTTGTCTGTTTGAAGAGCACTTTGAAATCGCTTCTCCGCCCGATAAGGATTTCGACGCTCGTTAGTCGTCAAACCCACGTCGTAGTGTTCATTTAATGTACATATATGCTTACTCAACGATCTCATTATTACTATTCGAATTATTATTTGTCAAATACATGTACACGCATACGTGTACAGGTATATTATTATACCACGTACGTGCCACGTCCATGTCCAAGGTAACCGTCGACGAAATAGACGCGATCCGCAGGCGAAATCGCGCGCGGTTCGAATTATTTTCAAACGTGCGACATCATCCGACGCGCGACTCCGAACAACCGCTACGGTGGTAGACCCTTCGCCCTGACGAGGAGTACGCGCAAAAGTGTTTTAGCGAAACGTCACATCGCGACATAAGCGTATAAATATAATTATACGATCGTTGTTGTCGGCTAGATGTCGGATTGAACAACGGAAGTTCAGAACATTTTAGCTGCGCGCGCGGTAATGAGCGTTAGCGAGCAGAATTAAAACGTAAACACGACGGCAATAACGAGCAGCGACCCCGTAAGACCATATCGTGCGAGTAACGCGGACGTACGGGGGCCAGGTGAATTACGTTGCGCACTGTTTCAAATTAGTTTGAACGTACGTTATCGTCGAAACACTACGTGTTCGTTTCCTCCCCCTCCCCCTCCCCGTCCCCGGGGGCGCTGTTCCGCTGCGGTTTTGTCGTGGTTTACGACTCGCGCGCGGGGCGATTCGAACACACGTCGCACGATATTGTTAGTTACTCGCGGGCGCAACCGGAGCCCAAATATCGATGTTGCTGGAACCGCTGAAAATAGAATTCAACGCTATTCAACTGTAACTATTACGGATTATAAGGATCTGAAAAAAAAAAAAAAAAACCCGGACTGCTAAATTTGAACTAGGGGTCGCTAAAAACTCTATTGCCCCTTCCCCTCCCCCCGAATCGCGCCGATACGTGTACACATCAGTTCCAATCGTTATCGGCCCGATCCCGCAGCCAACTCGTACGTCTCATTGTTGTCAGTGGCGTATTTTCAAATTTTTTGTGGGGGGGGGGGGTCTAAATATTAAGTACCTATAAGTTTATAATATAAAAAAAACACATACGAGTTATGATGTAAATATGTAATAACTATATTATTTATATTAAATTATGTATGTTTCACTACTATTATGATTTATTAATACAAATTAATAGTTTTTTATAATAAAAAAGGTAAACGTCTTTTTTTCCTCGTCAGTTCTTCAATAACTTCTTCCGGTTTTATTGAATAGTTTTTATTTATTGATAACATCGCTAAACCGTTCAATCTTCCCTATAAACAAAAAAATAAACAAAGTGTTTAATTGTAATTTGTAAATAACAAGAATATTTTTTTAAGTTTATAATAATTTACCTCTGACATGGAATTCCTTAGATACGTTTTTATTCTTTTTAAATTTGAAAATGTTCTGAGCATTGTTTGGTTTCTCTGTTGTTTGTATGAGTTTTCTCTGCCATAATTTGTATTCTGCTTCAATAATTTGATTTTGAGATCCATCATTCTGCAAATCTTCAATATATTTATTTGAAAGAATTATAATATCTTCGATGGGACCATTTTCCCTAAATAGAGAATCGAAACTTGATAAAATCGATCGATGAACATTGAACCTTTCTTCTATAAATTTGTCAAGATAAGGAATATAAAATTGATGCTCGATAATATTGTTCCGAAGTATTTAATGGTATATTGCATCTATAAGTTTGTTTTTTTGTTAATCTCGGAATTTTAATCTCAATATCAAACGACGCGACAAAAATAACCAAAAGTTAAACCAAAGTAAAAACCCATAATATAAAATTAATATTCTCTTTCTCGGTACCTACGTACCAAGTTTTTTTGATTTTTTAAATTTTTTTCTGGGGGGGGGCCGAGCCCCGGGCCCCCCCCCCCCCGTAAATACGCCACTGATTGTTGTAATACATCCACACGGGACCCGTGAAATCGTACACTTCGCATCGGCATGTTATCGAATACACCGGTGCGTACATAATACATTGTTGATAATATTACGCTTGCATTTACGTGTATTTTCGCGCTTGTTGTAAGGGTGTCTCCGCGCAGTAACTTGATTACGGACCGCGGTGCATGTTTTCTTTGTTCTCCCGTGCGGTCTTCTGTCGTTTCAGATAGGTTTCCCATTGATCTTCTGACACATCACGTTCGGCACCAGTACGTCTGAAGACGACGGGTTTGAAGTCGAAGGTTGAATTACAAGTGCCTTGAACAGAGCGACGGGGGTTCCTATGATGATAAAGTAAGTGTATTATAATATAATACAACGTATGAGTCGGATAATATAATAATCGCACCCTCTTCGTATTCTCGCGATGTCGAACGCTAAACGTGTTATCAAAGAACTCTGTAAAAAAAAAAAAAAAATTTAAAAAAAAAAAACTCTAAATACAATTATATTACGTTTATTGATTTGTTTTTAATAGTTTCCACTCGAAACGTTCATCGGTGTATTGCACAACACCGTCGGTATCGATTGATTTATCGTGTTTTTATCTGCTGAACTACATTTGTTTTATGCGTACGTATATTTTTTCGTGGCTAAATGCTGGCACAAAGTTATTTGTAAAAATTAAGTTTTTACAATAGGAATACATAAAATCAACAGTCTCCCGGAAATAATGAAAAATAAATGTTAGTGGTTGCCGAAAACTATATTGGTAAAGAAACAAAATTTAGTATTGTATTAATTGCATTAATAAAAATATTAGTATCCGTAATAAGTATCTCCGAAAAAATTATTCACAAACGTCCTTAAAAATTATAAATATTTGGTGAATTCTCACAATATTTTTGACTTATATGAACAATGATTCATTTTCAAAAAAAATTATACATTTTTTACCTATAACTTGTATTTATTTTACAATAAAAAATAATTTTGAGTACTTGTATAAGTATGAAATATAAATATAAATAGCACTATAAAACTACAGTTTGATATTATTATAATACTTCGAATTTTTTCTAATGGTTTATAGCGTCATAAAAATAAATTATTGGTGCTTTGAAATTGTAACCAAAAGACAAAATATAATTATGCATTTCATACGGCTAAAATATATAATATTTAAATATTATAAATACCATGTTAATTTATAAAAAAAAAAAACAAAAGGCAGTAAATAAGTGGAATAAATAATTAAAAAAATATCTAAAATATTTTTACTAAATTTCAAAGTGGTAAAATATTGTTATAAAAAAAAGCATAAATCAACATAATTCGAAGAAATGAAATTTAAAAAAATTTAAATCAACACATTACAAATACGTATTCATTTTGATTTAATAACATATAATAATTACATAAGTACATGTAAATATACATAATAATTATATATACATGATATAGGTAGTTAGTAAAAAGTAATACATACATATGTACATAATTCATCATCAAATTACATATACTTATTTATTTTTTAAAAATCAGTCATTTTTTGTGTGTATTCCGTTTGTGCTTACCTGGTCAATAACGCTGTCCAAATTTATAAATAAATATTATATAAATATAATAATAACAAATATATTATGTAATAAAACACACTGTGGTCGATGCCATGTTTCTGTAGATAATTTAAGACGACAACGAAGACCTGATTTTGCTTCCTTCAAGGTTACGGAGCACTTTTAAGAGTAATACAAAGCTCTAAAATTGAAAATTTTCTTTACATTACGAGAGTTTTGGTAAAAAAAACTTCATTATATATCGAGGGTATAAAATATAATATGCCATAAACTAACCTAACCACGAACTCACCACTCGACACGCTATAAAAAATACATTTAATTGTTCGTTATATTTCAAGATTTTCAAGGGAACAACAGTTTCAATTGTTACATCGGAACATCTGACGTACAAATGCATATTTTTATTATATTTAAATATATCGAAAATATATAGAAGTAAAATTTTAATATAATAAAACTTAAAAAATAATTTTTTAAGTGAATATAAAATAAAATTAATAATAAGGTACGCAAGGTTGATAAGATGTTTCGAAGAAAATTAAATTGAATCACTGTTCCGTATGAAATTAATTCTCGTGTAATGAAATTTTAGTATAGTTTTGTCGATTTAATTTGAATAATTGTACGTGCGGCCACTCGTTACAAGACATCAGCAATCTATTCTAAAGGAAAACAACAATGATTTTATTTGTAGATATCTTTATAACGAAGTACACATCTTTTCGCAGTTTACTGTAAGACTCATTGAAAATTCTAAAATTACATTTTTAAGTTCCATCTTTATAGAGTTTACAAATTATTGATGGGGCTATGTGAAACTTTCAAAACATTCAAACTCTCTCAATCCAAAAAAGTATTTACGGACTTACTAAAAAAATACATCAATGTAAAACCAATCACTCCGCTAAGAAACTAAAAGTAATTTAAAATTTTGAAATTGATTTAGTTTCAGACTATAAAATAGAGATTGAACCTTTTTAAAGATATATAAATATAAAGCATTTTGCGTCATTAAGCATTACACTATACTTATATAGTAAACAAAAATTAAAAAAAAAAATTTACAAAATAAAGAATAATAGACCTTCGAATAATTAACCGTTTAAATAGTTTTCAAGCAAAGACGTAAATTTTGCAGTAAAATCAACCATTTTATTAATAGATTAGTGTTCGTTACATTGATAAATAATGATACTGATATATGTAGAAACCGAATTTATTTAAATGATGAGTGCTATTTAATTAGTACATAAACTTGTATCGATTTAACAAAATATTTTAAAGTAAAGTAAAATAATGTAATGTCTTTTAATAAGTATGCCATTAATTTTTCTTCATAAAACAGTAAATTATTTGGCTTGCCAATGTCATGTACATTCGATTTAATTTTAATAAATAATATACAATTAAATACATACATTTCATTTCATAATTAACAAAACCATGATATCTCTTTAATTTTATTTTGCATGTACTTTTCACTTAAACCACAGGCTCAGACATTTATATTCCCATAATTCCATTTCAAAACTTGGTAACACATAAACAAAGTAATTGAAACTTCTTTAACATGGCCAATTTTGTGCGTATTACAAAAACACACTTATTTCATATATGAAATATGATGTGTGTATGTTTCGTATTTCTACGAAATATAAATTAATTTAAGATTGTTTTTGTACGTTTCGGGAATAATTTGTAATTCTTCGAAATCATTTTTTATGTATTCGTTCAAATATCCCATACGCATCCATTGTTTGCATGAAAAATATAAAATATTATATTAGAACACTATTTTTTTAAACTATCAATTGATAATAATGACTTGTTAATAATAAGTATTTAAAAAATTGGAAGTAATATTAGTAATTAGTTATATGAACAATGGACATTTTATCCAGATACAACTATGTCACCAATAAATTATTCAAAAGATAAATTAACTGTTTATAACTGAAAATATAATTTTTTCTTCTAACAAAATATATCCTGTGTTTTAAAATGCTAACAAAGCAATAGAATTGATTACACATTAACCGAGCATAGATCCCAAAAATCTAGAATCTTCAAACGCTGATATTGCAATTGTTTTCTAGTTTATTAAACATTCCTACTACTATATATTATAATTCATAGTCTATTCCGGTCAGCAACTTAGAGATGTGATTGTATTTTCGTTTATAATTCACTAAAAAACAACGAGTGATATGATGATTAATTTATTTTAATTTTTATTTATTATTAATATTATTATATTAATTTTTTAATTTATTTCTAACTCTATTTTGTACACGATAAGGCAGCTGTGTAAGTGATATTGATAATTTCAATACAATTCATATATTTAACTTCTTTTTGTAACCTTTGTCGGCGTGCATCTCGATTCCGGGCGCCTGAAAATACGGGATTATATTGAAAACGAAAGTATATAATATTATGATCAATTGACATAGGTAATATTCAAAGATCCGGGCGTTTATAACTGTAAAAATCGAAAAAAAATATAAGCAATAATAATTTTATCCGTTCAGAGCAATGCAAACGCGTTTTTTCCGGAGGAAAAAAGTGAGAGTCGAGTATTAAATTCGACGAACAGAGTGAGACAGTCTTCGTTTTAGCAGTAGCAATAAAAGCTATGAACACATATTGTTAAAGTATATAATACATGCGATATATATTAGGCGTTTGATGTTTTCAAGCGTTTTTATTAAATGTATGTAATGCGATTTATTACGGATCCCGATGTTTGTTGCGTTTCAGTCAACTTGCTGTGCTGCGCAGTATACGGGCAGTATTCGGGCGAGTTTTCGAAGCGAACGAAATCCCGGCCGCGGTTACGACATATGCGTATTGCACAATGGCCGTGGACGAGCAAGGGAAAACGATGGTTGACGGTGGTGGTGGCGGGCGGCTACCGCGTGCGGTGGCATCCGATCGATTTTGCCCACGCTAGAAAGGGGTAGTAAAAGGAGAACGGTGCGAGGGTGTCCGACGACGACGGCCCGCGGCGCTCCACGTGTCCGGGCCGGTTGGGGTCGCGGAGCCTACCGTGGTGGGCGCGCGGGAAGTGTAGGCGAGAGAAGGATATCTCCACGCGTGTCGTGGCCAAAGGCATATCCCTGACCACCCGCCTGCCAGCGTGCCAATATATACTGGTTGCCAGGACACGCGTGGGTCAAACCCTGAAAATCGCTTTTCGGGGATCCATCTGGGGTGGCGTGTGCGCAGCGTTGAGCTGTGCGGACGGGCTTTCGGGGAAGAGTAGTAGTAGTAGTAGGAGTAATGGTAGTAGCAGTAGAACGAATCGAGTCCATTTCATTGATTATATGTGTGTGCGTGTTTGTGCGCGTCTCCCTACGCGAGCCAAAGGGACGCGATTTTACCCCGAAACGTATTCACGGTCTTAAACCATACAGCGGATAAAACATGCCGTACGAGCAGGGTCGCACATCTTAGGGGTGACCCATCCCGGCGTATGTAAGGGTGGAAATATATTTTCTCGGCGATCACGGAAAAAGTCAAGCAAGCGATGTTTCGGCATTCACGAGGGAATGTTGTACGGCCAAAAATGATAAACACGTGGCCGTCGTTTTTGATATTTTAAGACAATAAATATCGCGTAAAAGTTTACTGAAATGGGAAAAGTGAATTGCCGGCAATGCAAGGGGCTTTTGTGGTTGGTTATAGATCCAGGTTTTTAGATTTACCCGTATGTGATCTACTACAGTGGAAAAGGCAAGCAGGACCGACGAGAGGGTAGGGTAGGTAGGGCTAGATCCCCTGGGACCCGTAACTCTGAGGGGGCCCTAAGCTCTAAAATTATTTTATTATTTCATTCGCCGTAAGACAAGATACAAATTTCAATATTTTTACTGTACTAAATTATGTAAAATTATGAAAAAGTATGAACCTGGAACCGATCAGCCCCGGAGCCCTCAAAAGTTCTCGTCGACCGTGGAAATAGGCGATAAAATGGTTGCTGCTGCTCTCGACCGAAGTGATCTTAAACGCGGCACCGCGTACGACACGTACGTAACTCGGACTTTCTCGATTTGCAGTTTTACCAATTTATTTTTATTTTCACCCACATACATTTAGTACTCGACTCCTTTCGGTGTACTCTCATGTGTACACAAGGGTATGTTACTGTTTTAAAACTCGAAAACTGTGTCAGTAAGGTTATGCACCACGGCTACGTATACGCCATGCGAATGAAACGAAAACAAATTTAAAGCGATTAAAGGCGCATAATCTAACCGACACGGTTTATCGAATTCAAAAAGAGCAGCGACGTCGTATCACGAGAATAATGAAACGAAACTTCAGTGACTCCGATGCCGAATGAACGCTTATTTTCATACCGGAGCGTAATGTGTGATGGGTATAGATTTGTATACGTGTTTGAGTGTACCTACAAAGCACTGCTGCCGAATAAAAAAAAAATAGAAATAAAAACTACAATCGCAAACCTAGTTGCGACTGATCAGTTATATGCGAATCTTTGTTATCGAATTAATTAATTAATTAATTTATTTGATAATCAACTTATATACATACACAATATTTACAACATTTACATATTACGTTGATAATATGCGATTTAATATATATGTATACAAACAATATGTATATAACTGCATGTAATACGATAATTTATCAGGGGATCGTCAAAGTTAAGTTAGTTCAACTTTCAGACCTGTCGATCAAGCCGCGGTATAATCGTTGTTTCGCTCTCCGCGCAACAGATAATATAACATTATTAAAATGTAGAAAACAAAAGATAAACGTTTATTCAAATCAAGCCATTGATTAACGCCGTACGATAATCGAAATAATAAACGAAATTTCAACGTTTTGCACGTTGATTCCTTTAGATACTACATAATAATGTGTATACCGTTTATATAATTATGGTATAGACTAGATTTTTACCCGTGCAATGTTTCATAAAAAATACAATAATAAAAAGAAAGTACTTACAATGTATTAAACTGTTAGGTATACTACGTGGAAATGTTTTCTTTTTTTATTACGGCGGTTTGTTCCAACAACGTGCTTTATTATAATTTAAATGTTAATCTTCCGTTTAAGCTTTTTAATATTAATGAATCAACACTTAAATAAAAGTTGATTAATTTTTACTATGTTCTCTTTCAGCGTGAATCTAATTAACCGATTAGAGATTCATTTTTATCTTAATTGCTTCAATAAACTTTTTATACTCTCGTAATAACGCAATTATTAACCATTTGTTTTTCAAATGTATTATTAAACGCTTTAAACGTTGTTTAAATAAATTAAAAATTAAATATTATTAATATTAACATCGTAAGAAACACTTAAATATTAAACTTTTCTCTAAAACACAATATAATTAATGTGTATTTAGTTATATTATATTTAAATGCAATAAAATTAATTACCTTTACGTGTATAGGTATATACATACAAGCTCAAGTTTATAAAGAAATCTGCTGTGTATATTTTATACCCTGTATATTATTGTGTATTATATTCCTCAATTAAAGCTCGATTTTTGTGACCCACTGTCACCTTCATTCTTAAATCTTAAATTATTAATCATTCTGACAGACATTGTAAATCTGAATTGCACCCACTTGCATAGTGCACTATTTTTATGTTTTTTAATAGTTTTAGGACATTTTGACCAAAAGATATTTTTTCAAACTATTTTTCAACTAATCGACATTTAGGCAAAGGGATATTTTGACGGTTGGAAAAAATATATTTTTATTATTTATAAAAAATAAAAACATTAATAATAAATGAATAATCAAAATCAAATATTTTAAGTAATTAATAATGACCTCGTTTGAATAGTTCTCACCAATTTACTCTAACCTTTTTACCTTTTTTTAATATTTTATTATATTGATTTCCATTTTAGTTTTTATTTTTCTTCATTGATGGGTTCAATATGAACTATTTTGCGTCTGGCCAGTCTCAATCTCCCTTTGAAGACCATCAACAATTTTTAAAATCGATACATGATAACCACTACCGATTTGGTTTTGTAAGCTGTTAAGCCTTCCTCTCGATCTGTTATTCATCCAAACTAGTTCACGTATGAAACTTTAATTAAGATTTCACAATTACGATCAAATTTCGGATTCCTTCTAATGTCTAAAAATTAGAAATAAATAATTTTATAACAAATAAATTTAAAATGTACAGCCTACGTGTAAAATTATCTTAAAAATAATCCACTTCTGAAAAAATACTCAAGTAAATACTCGTAATTAGCAAGTTCATTAAATGCTTTGAATAAATCTTCAATTAAATTTTATTTCATTGAAATAGACATATATAATCGCCATGTTCATTGTTACAAATAAACTCCATACAAATGATTGAACTTTGAAATTGTGTTATTTTTAAATTTATCACCACAATACCCACATTAAAATATCAAACCTATTCGCCAAAATGTCTACTTACCAAAATATCCATTCGCCTAAATGTCCTTTTATCAAAATATCCGTTCTGTAAAATGTTTTTTCGCCAAAATGGCTTTCACCGAAAAGGCTCGATACTCTTTTCAATATAATATTTCATGATATTAACCTAATACTTCCAATGCTGAAATATCCCGAGTAAAAGAAGTACGGAAATGTGATGAAATTTTCGACAGCTCTTAATGATATATTATTACCATCTGAAAACTTACTAATGCATTTTGACATCATTATTTTCAAGTCTTATAATAGTATATTATAATTTATATTTTATGTTAGTAAATACAGCATTTTAACACAATACCTATAGAACACTCGAAAAAAAATAATAAAAAGTAAATAAAATTCGAGAATAATTGGGTTTCAGTCGAAATACTCTTCATATCCAAATCGTAATCGAGACCAAAATGTAACACCTTTGACCAAGGGCCTAACCTATTTACGGTCGGAGATTTTTTTTTTATGAGAAACTATATGATATAGCTTATCATAGGCATATGCAGGGGTGTCTTGGGGGAACGAATCTTAGACCCTCCCAAAAATTAATGAGGCAATATTGTACGAAAACTGTCAATATTTATTTTTATAATCTATTATTTAGTTCTTTTAAATACACTTTATTTTTAATACTATTTTTTTTTCCAACGGGGGTGGCATCTGTTCCCAGTTCCCCCTCCTGAATCTGTCCATGTTTCTGACATGGTCGTTCTAACAAAAATATAAATTAAACCCACGAGTGGAGCATCATTTTTCACTCTACTAAATAAAACCTTAGAAATTGGAACAATTATCTCTTACCTATGAAATTTTACAGGTGAACATTTCAGGTATAACGCCATTCTTACTCTCAAACGTTTTTCACGATTAGACTTGAATTCTCCCACTGAAGTTGATTAGATAAATTTCAAGCTCAATATATTCCTATTTCTCACCCACAACCATAGAAATTCGTTTACGTAATACTTGTTGTATAAACTTGAAGACATCATAATGGTGTAAAATTAAAGTTCTTTTCTCCTTGCGTAAAACGATAATTAAAACTCAATCATAAAATAAATATAACAATTATTACTTCTATAATATAGGACTTGTTGTTTGGAAAATTTTTACTCGAACGAATTAATTTTAAATATTTTAAAAAATAAATAATAATTAATGTAAATCTATGCTGAATGGTATAATCTGTCGACCGCCAGTGGACTGTCCTAGGAAATTGTAATTTTTCAACAATTCTATCCCGTCATTATTTTCCGTTTGGGTGTAAAACCATTAGTGGAAAATATTTATTATTTTAATAATTCAACACATTGTATTCTAATTATGTATTATTATATCCTTATTTTTACATCTATAGAATTAACATACAAAATAAAACTTGGTTTTTTCAGATATTTTTTCAAATAAATATAGATTATATTGCATTTGTATTACTTGATCAGGAAATCATATTATTTATATATATATTTTTTTAAAAGTCTCAAAAATGTACTGCGCTAATGCAAAAATAAAATTACATAAATACTATAAGTATTGCTCGCAAAAGTTATTATTAAAACTAATTTTCGACCAATAAGCCATTTGATTGTAAAATGTTCATCGGATTTTATGAAATCAATTTATCTTCAACGGATTACAATTAATTTTCCTACTTAGAAAATATATTTAAGAGGATTAAATTATACACATTGTTGACTTTAATGAGTCCAGCATGAATAAGTGTTATAAATAATTATTGTGAATGAAAATCATTTTAATTTGGTGTTCAACATTTCAAAATGATTGTATTGCGTGGAAATTACGAAATTATCACCGCTAACCATACTGAAAGTTTTTAATGGGTACTTTCTATTTCGCTTATTTGAAAAGTTGTGTCATAAAAAAAGTGCTCTTTCTACGATACCATATTCAAAGTTTACTGAACCGCTTGGCTTACACTTAAACTTTATTAATTTATTGACACGCCGTCAATTTTATAAGCATTTGACGTAAAATAATACAATGCCCGTGATTCCAGTTTAATCATTTTAGTTCACTCGTTCGACAATGTCACGTACATGCGTACAATTAGATGTTTATATTATAAACCGAGAAAAAAAAAGAAAAAAATTGCAATAATTTCATCCATCGTCCGTTACTTTTTTCGTATCAACAATTCGGAAAGATTACCGTATGCGTATATACATTTTGTATTACATACGCATCGTATTCCGTGACGACACTGTTGGCTGCATTTAATTTAAAAACAATTGAAAAATTTTAATGACCAACTACTGAAGGATATCGAGATTTTAAACAATATATTATATATGCTTTAATTGAGAGTTGTTATACATCTTATTTACATTGATTAATCAACACCGAACCGTTTAAATAGACGGTTAATAATTGTTTACGTTTATCATACTTACACTTTGGGTGTATTTTATCCGAGTAATAAATTTAAACTTTTGCAGATACATTTTAACGAATAAACTGCGGTACGATGTTTTTATTATAAACTTTGAAGAGCGCAATTTTTACTTGACTGCTTATAGGTACGGCTGAAATGACAAGTATCTATGTGTATTTAGTATGAATATAACATTATAATATTTATAATATTTTATATTATTCGTTAAACTACAGACACAAATTAGCAACCCGAATTCAAGTGACGTTTAATAACATTATGCACTACTTACTTTTGAACCATTGCCAAGAAATTAATTTGTGTTCATTAAAAGTTTTAAAACCACTGTCATGTATTTAACATACACACGTCTTTCTAAATTATCAAACTAATATACTTAATTCATACTTGGTTTAAATTATTTCAGAAATAGTTTCAATTAAATAACATTTTCTTTCGAAATTGAATTGAAAACAATTTTACACTTAATACTATTAGAACTAAATATTTTTTTTATCAAATACTTAGTTTAATGTAGAAAAAATATTTTACACTCATCATTCATAAAGTTTAATAATAAGCTAAAAAAAAAAAAAAAATTAATAAAAAAAATCTTCTTACGATTACTATGCTGACAGATGATATTTTTTCATCGGAAATATATAAATTAGTGTTCAGTTTTTCTTTTGTTACTAAAATTAATAATGTAATATTGAAAATGTTTTGTTATACGTTATGCCGTTTGAAATGTTTTCATTTAAATTAAATTATTTTCTATTTATTATAAAAATTACATGGAATATTAACTACTAATACGAGTGACTATTGAATACCTAAATTATGAATAAATTTTACATAGCATTCTCTATAAGACGGTTGCCGGTCGACAATAGTAAAGTTGTTTAATAATTTCGAATAAATTTCAAAAACTGGGAAGGTACCTATTTCAAGAAATCGAGTGATTTTCAAACAAGTTTATATATTTTTGTAATTTTAACTGTAGGTAATAATAATTAATAATTATTAATAAGAAATGTGTTAAATGCATTTTTTACCGTTATTTTAATGCATGTTGTAATGCTTATGATTTTGTTTTTAAATGCTACAAATCCCAAACCATGTACATTGCGAATATTATAATGATAACAAATAATGTAGACGAAAACAATTCGTTCAATTTTTTTGATAACACTATAGGTAGTTATTGACAAATGGTAAGGATTATTAACAACTGCATAAATGTATTTTTACTCAATTGTCAAGATTATTAATAGAGTGAGTGCGTTTTATTTTTTCGACACGACTTATTCGAAAACGTCCCTCTAAAACTCGGTGAACTGAATACATTTTAATGTATATTATTTATGTATATACACAAAACAAGTGTTTTGTCGTTTGTTTACTGCTGCACGAAAAACACTCGGGCAGAAAAGTGAAATGTTTAATAAATTGTTATTATACGCCCGGAGGTTGTTGTTCAGTTTTTCATTCTTGTACGTAAATCCGTTATAGATCCTGTGCAAGTTCTCGCATATAAAACATGTTTGCGTTCGAAATTATAGTATAATATATTATACACACACACACACACACACATCAGTACGTACATGTATTTACGTTGAAACTGTTTACGGTGATATCCGTATAATAGGAGTTTACTGGAATTAAAAACTACTCGGAAATCATAGGGTTGATAGTAAATGTACAACGCCGGGGATCCGCTTTAATGTATACACACGACAGGGCTGGTTTTAGATAGATCGACGCTCGCGACGACACAGGGTACCAAAATCAGTAGGGCGCGCAAAAAGAGTCAAATTTTTAATTAAGTTTGATCAAATGTCGACGACGCAAATTATCTGCTACAGAATAAAAAATAAAAAAATTATTTTCAAAGTTTGATTTAATTGAAATTGTTTTATTATTATTATTATTATTATGTTAGTATTACTAGTTGAATTACCCGGATTTACACAAAATAGTCATTGTCGGGCTATAAATAATCAGAAAACCGTAAAGCGTTGAACTTCGTTTAGGTTCTTATGTATTTTAATACTTGTTGTCACTTAAATTATAGACCAGTAGAAAATTATAATTATTTTTGCTGGCTATAGGTAAGCAGAGCTTTGAACCGATTGAAAAAATGTCGGTTTCGGTTTGCATTTTGTATATCAGTTTTCAATTTTTCAGTGTTGGTATTAGGAAATTTTGGTTTCGGTTTCGATTTGTGTACCAGTTTGAAAATTTTTCTAATTTTGATTTCAATTTTTAACTATAGATTTTAGGAAAATATGGTTTCGGTTTTAATATTGGAAACTGGTTTTTTTATATTTTACGATTACGTTATCAGTTTTTAATGCTATTTTTGATTTATATTGATTTCGATATCGATTTTGATATTGATATTGGTTTTAACCGGTATTTAAAACCGATTTTGAAATTGGCTGTAAGAGATGATATTGGCTGCTAATTTGATTATAAAATATATGCTGGCCAAAATTAAACTGATTAGTTATATTAAATAAATCAACAAAACAAAATTTGTTCATTTCATTTTTGATGGTCCATACGCTAATACGTAAGTTCAATTTTATTTAAAGTTTTTAATGTCAATGAATTTCGAATATTTTTTTTCACACATTTTAACGTCGATACAGTATGGTGATTGGCAGTGCCAGGATCTAGGAAATTTGACGATATTATCCCGAAGTTGCAGCGTCCTTACGTTGATGGAAGTACAGGATATGTTCGTGAATTTTTTTATTCTTCATAAATTTAAGAGCACCTTTACACCGACAGCACCTAGGGAAAGTATACCCAATTTTCCCTCCTAGATCTAAGACTGGTGATTGATTAAAAATCTAAAAAAAAATAATAATAACAAAAATAAGATTGAGTTATGTTACGGTTGTGTACTAAAAAATTTATGAATTAATAGTAAATAGTTAAGTTAAATTAAATAAACTATTATTATTTAGTCATTTACTATAAGATTCATTTAGTAGTAATTAACTATAGTTAAAATAATTTAGCAATAGTTAACTATAATCAGTATAAGTTAGTAATAATTTAATCATAAAATTAACTATTAATTGTAATAATAATTTAAATTAAATAAAATAAATTACTATAACCTAATAAGTTAGTTTAAGATTTATTTAGTAGCAGTTAGAATAATTAAGCAATAGTTAACTATAGTTAATATAAGTTATTAATAGTTTAATCATAAAATTAGCCATTAAGTTTGATAATAAGTAAAATTATACGAATAAGTTAGTATTTATTTAGTAGTACTTATTTGTAGCTAGAATAATTTAGCAATAGTTAACAGTAGTTAATAAAAATTAGTAATAGTTCATTCGTAGAATTAACTTTTAAACGTAATTATAAGTTAAATTAAATAAATTAATATAACCTAACAATTTAGTATAAGATAAATTTAGTTGTAGTGTTTAGTTAGTTATCTGTAGTTAATATTATTTAATATTAGTTTTATCATAGAATTAAGTGATATGATAAGCGAAGAGAACCGTCAGTACATTTTGCGCCATTTTAGACTTCATAATTAGTAAAATTATGTATTTAGCAGAAAGAAAACTAATTATTCCTAAAAAATGCATTTTTTTTTATAAATATTCTATGGCATTTAATTTAATAAATGAAAAACAGATAAGTGATTATTAGTTTCAATGGTAAATCTTAGTAGGACAAATAACTCTCATAAAACTTATACATTCTTCTGTATATGGAATATAAACCCTCCACGGGTATACCACAGTAAAAAAAAAAAACGCACCACGTTGTTTGAAAATACTACGATATTTTCAATGACGTAAAAATATAGTTTGTTAAAAGCTAAAGCTATGAAGAAACTTACCCACACACACCACACACATACACACACGTATACAATGTCAACAAAAATAATTTTAAAGAGAAAACGGTACAGTTTAAATTATAACATATTTGAAATTCTTTATTGGCATTTATTTTTGTCAAATTAAATTGAAAAGGACTATACAAGTATGTCATATTTATTGTTCAACTATATACAAGGTCACGCGGACGTGTAATGCAATCGGTTCGATATAATATTATAATTTGGTCACGTGCGTGACGCAAAAATAAGAAAACGATACTGCATCTGAAAACAATAAATTTAGTTGAAAGTCGGCGTTAAGGCCATTATAGTAAATTACAAATTACGAATTGGCGAAGTAATCCGCTTGAAAACAACATAATTTTAAAATCCCTTCTCATTGTACGCCTATAATTATAGAATTACCACCGTTTCAAACTTCAAGTTTTGTCACGATCAACTAGTTGGTGAACGGTGTTTGAATTTCATATTTACATTGATTGTAACTATCTATTTTTGCTGCACCTGTCCTATATTGTTTAATTGCTCAACTGCATTGTCAAATTTGTAATACATGCATTACAGTTGTCGTAATGTACAATTATTGACGATATTTAACTGTCGAGATAAATAGTTTAATAACTTTAATAACTAAAATTTCAATAAAATAAAAAAAAAAGCGTACATCACATTTAAGTTACCCCATCATTCCCGTATAATATTTTCATTAAAAACATTTTTCCAAATATATTTCCATAAACTGTTAACGCCTACACGGATCCTACATCGTACAACGGTTAGTCACATCATCAATTTCTTTGGCTGCACTCGACATCGTCGCATACAAAACACACGATAACATATTATGAAAACAATATTATTCGTAAAAATGTCAAACACACTCGAACACCCCCCCCCTACACACACACACACTACCACCACAGCCTACGCTCTGTACTGAGTTCATATTCTGACCATAAGCTTACATCTGGCTGATATAGAACCCGAATATTTTCAAACGATACAACTTCAACACATTGACGTGGTAATATCGCGCAAACTAGTGATGGGCAGAAACGACTATTTGATACTACCGACTATTATTCGGTTTTCATTACGTACTACCGACTATTATTCGACTAATAATTTGCACGACCAGCTATATACAAATCATAGAAATTAGTCGAATAATTAGTCGACTAATTATTCGACTACTTTTTTCCAACCAACTAATATGAATAAATGAAATTAGTCAACTAAAATAACTGATAACTCGGTAATTCTAAGAAATTTAAATTGTAGTCGTAATTCTATTTAAAGGTAAGGTTTTGTTTCCGCAGTTGACTGCAGCAGTCATACATAGTCAAAACAAAAATAACGATAATGACACGCACGGCGCACGTCGTACACACTACAAATTTAAAACAGTTGTAAATTTGTATTTATTTTTCCTAGTTATGTTTATGTTTTTTGTTATATTATTATTATTTTTGTTATATTGTTGAATTAAAGTAATTCATGCTAAAGTTTGCAATCAGTCCAATAAAAATCAGTTGAATAATAAAAAAAAGTCAAATTGAATAATGGTAATTAGTCGAATAATAAAGTAAGTCGAATAATAAAAATAAGTCGAATAATAATAACTTGTCAAATAATAAAAATTAGTTGAATAATAATAACTAGTCGAATAATAAAAATGTTCGAGTAACTAAATTAGTCATTTGATACTACCGACTAAGTCGGTAGTTATTAGTCACTTTTGCCCATCACTAGCGCAAACTTCATCGATGTAATTATTTACCTATGCAATAACGTTAGAAGTAAAATGTGAATGTATTATGATCAATCATTACAATCGATTTAACTTCGAATAAACATTATACGTCGAGAACCGTTCAAGTTCATGTTATGTTACATCTGCCCGTCACTGTTTTCGATATGTCATCACACGGTATTCCTCCCGCATGAAGGCGCGTAGATAACTCAGAAACTAATTAATTTCCAATATATTATAGCATCAATTTTGTTTTACGGAGAAAATCCGATCAAATCACTAATCCGAATGAATAACAATTCGCCCACGCGAACTATATATTATATCTGTAATAAATCATATTTAAGATTGTTAGGTATATACTTAATAAATAAAACCGATGTAACGAGATTTAAGAAAAATGAAAATTTTTATGTCACTACGCAAATACATAAGAATAACAAAAACCCTGAGATGATGATTAAAAAATATGTATGAAATTTATTTAATATTATATAATACCTATTACTAATTCTCAAACCGCAAAAAATAACCTCTATCAATGGATGTTATAATTCATTTATAGAATAATTTTTTACAAGAATATATAGTTCTTCTGCGTTCATGCATTTTATTACGTAGTGATAATATTCTGAATTATTCATATTCAGTAGTTCAAAATCACATACAATATTTTTATTTATTTTTTTTTATTCGTAACGATGTATGTCTTATTAAGTAATTATTAAAAAATTAACGTTCTTATGAATACCACGGGAAAACGATATTTTTTCTTGTAATTTTTTTTTTTAATGCTTTACTTAAAAATAAGTTTTACTTTTGTATTAAACATAACTAACGATCTCCCGTAAACTTCTTTAGTTGTGGTTAACTCAAAATTAATATCTTTAAATTTGGTTCAGTTGTAATAAACAAAATAAAACGTAATAAAATGAATTTATCATTTAACAATTACGAAAATTTTTTATAAGAAAAAATAATGTTCTTGATTTTGATTTTTTCGTTTGACACTTCGTTTAAAATTTTCCTTCTCTTGAAACCATTATGGTTATTATTTATTTAGGTGTGGTTATGTCCAAAAATAAATGAATGAAAATAAATTATTAAAAGAAAATAATCTTAACTAGAAACCAAATTTGTTTAACAATACATTTTGAAAAGCGCTCAAAAAAAATATAAAAAATGATATACAATGAATTAAATTTTGGAATTATGTGTACTCAAAACTTAGCATTGAAGTTAAGTGGCATGTATATGTATAGGTAATATGTAAACGTTTTGAAATCTGAACCATACCATCGTTATTCATTAGTGATCATGGAAAAATGTATAAGACTACGTAAAAACATGAAAAATCAAATCAAATTAAAAGCAAGTATAATTATTATAAAACCCATTACTTATAATCGAGTATAAATTATATACCAAATTGTTATATTAAATATCTTTTTAAATATCCTCCATGGGATAACTGTATAAATATTTTCAAAACGCGTTTGTATTTTTTAATTAAAAAACAGTTCTGGTCCTACAAAATACTTAGTAGCTTTAAGTCTTTAAGTTTGAAAACTATTCAAAGACAATTTTCCTCAGCATTAGAAACTGAATTTAGTAAATTAAAATACATTAACTATAGTGCGCGCTGCACGAGAAACTCAGGGACCTAAAACAATTTTCATCGGCGTATATTCTGAAATTGTATTTCGAACTTGAACACAAGAATAACTCTATCTGATATAACTATAGAACTTCTACCGAAGAACATAACGCGTCGGTTAATGCAATTGCCTACGTATTAATACAATATTATACATAATATAACTCGATTATGTATTTATTTTTCCATTATCGAGTGTAATAAAATTTTCAATGCAAATTTAATTGCAAAAGACATTCGTCGTGATTGAAAATCATACAGGAATACACTACCATTGAATATACGAGTACTCGTATATTATCGACAATTGTTATTATAATAATATTCGCCTCTACGATGTATACATTTAAGAATCAACATTTTTTAGAACTTTTCATAAATTATTTCCACTGATAAATAATTGATGCTCTTATATTATTACTATTAAATCAACCAATAATGTAGTTCTAGTGATCGGAAACTGTTTTATCGTTTAAAATAATGACACTGTAAACACCAGTCTTCGGTCGCCGTATTTTTAATACGCATATATTATATAGTGAAGGGTAGTATTCGATGATTAATAATAATACTAATAATATGAATTAATTCAAATTCATATATGTATATATATAATAAACGATGTAGGTTAGTGGAATAACAGAAGTACTTTAAGTGAATTATAATACAAACAAAAACAAAAATGCAAAATTACTACTAAAAATTTAATCCGTTTCATTGATAACGAAGTTTGCGTGAAGTGTATATTTATTATAATATTACGCAACCGTGAAATTATAAGTATAAATTAGGCCACACCTAGTCGATTTGTTAAAAGCATGATAATTATATATATATATATATATATATATATATATATATATACTGTTAACGTAAATATCTAATGCACGAGTTAAAATCTACATACAAATTACGTGAAAATTGCATTGGTGTTTATGATTTACCGTTAACCACGGATTAAGAGAAAAATCTTTGTTTCACGTTATGCAACAATTTCGTTGCGACAACAAATTTTATTACGAAGCTTATTACACGCTAATCTGCTTGTTGGCCGTTATATCTGGAGACCAAACCAAATTAACTTGAACGATTAACATTTAAATGTATTTCATTGTTTTTTTTTTTTTTTTTACGAAGATGTGACGGGACAATGTTATAACAATACGGTTGATGACTCTTGGTTATATACAGCGTCTGATACGGGTGGTTTAAAGGTCGAGGAATCTTTACTACAACAACTCGCTGTGTCGGAAGGTCGAAGTCGGTGTCCATACATTTTATGAAATAAATAAATACATTTAGAACACGTTATGTTATGTCAGCGTTATGTTATAACACTGTTATGTTGATATTTTTCACTAATACCGGTCAAATATTTTCAAACAAATATTGAACAGCTACAGTTTATAAAACGTAATAAGTATTGGACGAAATTTGAAAATGTTTATCATTTTAATAATTATATTTTTTATAATTTTGTTCAGTTATTTATCAACACATTGTTGGTATTAAATCACCATACTAACTAGGTAACATTTTGTAACAATTTTCCGAATTCTGATTATTACGATAACAATGTAATGACTTTGCTATAATGTCAATTAGCAAAATCAAATTTAAATAAACAAAAATAATATGGTTATTTATAATAATACTATGTATTAAATTATAAAATTATTATTTCGACGGACGACCTAAGTTTTTTCGGAATTCCATCTGAGTCGCCACTTGCTTACATCGGATGTTTTACGTGTAACCTTATTGTTCAATTTTTCTCAAATCTGTTAATAAAAAATGTAAAAGAATAATTTATTAATATATTCCATGGTTTATCGGTTCACACGGGTAAAAATATCAGTTATGAACGAACAAAAACGTAGAAGCTTCAAAACTTAATAAAATCGATACATATCAGCTAGATAGATGGCCTACAGATATACACATAGACGAAACTAATGAATATTCCAAAGATAAACCAAATGATAAATATGTATAAAATTAGTATATTTATAAATTCAGTAGGCGTGAATGATATTACCCATGCAACGTACCTATGTATAAATAATTATTTAAACAAAGAACATTTTAGACATTTTGGCTGCAGAAATCAAATTTTTTCATTTTAATTTTAAATTATTTTAACTAACAAGGCATTATTAGGTTATAACCCGTAGTTTCGATTATAGATATATAAATGTATATATTATATGGCCAACTAGCGACTCGCGAGCCACGTGTGGATCTTCTCATTACCAGATACGGCTCGCGCTTTTATTCATAAAATTAAAATGTACTTATATTATTATTATTATTATTATGAATTTGAATTTTTTAAGATTTATAAAAAAAATTATTAAATTATATAAAATGTATAGTTGTTGGACCGAAAAGATATTTTTGGTAACGAAAGGAATGTTGGAAAGGTTTAAACGAGAAATAAGTTGGACCCGTTGAGTTAATAGAATGGGGCAGGAGAAGATTAGGTGGCTAATATCACAAACCATAGGTTCATTGTGGAGTGTGCAAAGAAGAGAATCATTCAGAGCTAGTTTGAAAGAATGAGAAGGGAGTAGTGTGTGACCAAAACGAAGACGGGAGAATGAAGATATACTTTTCCTGGAGCGATTAAGGTTGTGAAACCAGGGTAGTGGTAAGATGGATGGAGATATATTTCTATACCAAATGGTGAAGTGGGGTGGGAGTGATCCCCAATGTTTAAGCCAAAGTTTGTATGTACAAGACTTAAACATGGGGTAAAATCTGACCATAGAATGTGTGCACTTGGGAGACATATGAGAGATGCCGAGGACTTGGCTAAATTGTCGGCGAATTCGTCACCGGCGATACCAGTGTGACCTGGTACCCAGATAGTTTTAATTAATAAGAATATATTGATATTGCTTTGATATTTTGGTATCGTGATAAAGACATTTTATACAAATTGGTAACCGCGACTTTATTTTCCGAGCACTCGAATTTTGAGATCTACTCGACTCGACTCGACATTAAAAAACAATATTCGTCCATCTCTAATAAACTGTAATATTACGCGTGAATATTCTTGCGACGTATTTACAAGCTAGTACCTATATTCTATTAACTGACTAAGCACACTAGTTTTATAATTAGTTAAGCGAATCGCAAGAGTTTTATGAACTTTATTTATCTATATACTCTATCGATAAAAAAATAAAAACATTTTAATGATAGCATTCAAATCCCAGCAAATTGATTTTATTTAAACCACCGGGTTTTTAGTTGTCTCTAAAATTTGTAAGACTTACGTACATTTCGATGCAGTCTTTACGAGATTGAAACTCCATTGAAACTTGGGAACAAACTCAATTGAAATCCGACGGCAAGAAATTCAACTTCGCAAAAGAAAAACAATTGTCAAGAACACGATCGGAAACATTTAAATTTAACTCAATGTATCTACGGCCAACTACTGCAACCCACTGGAGTGTTTCACTTCCAAACCTTCAGTTCAATCAAAACTATAGATGGTGGATGTAAATCCTGCCGAAGTTGGTCGGTGAACAATACATTTTAAAAAACTATAGTTCATACCACTAGTCTGTTAACGACTAATTTCTACACTATCCCGTAAGTAATCGAAAAAAAACGCAACAACTGTTTTCGTATTAACGTATATAATCCTTGCTACACATAATATTATTTGGAGGTAAGACGAAGATAATAAGGACGTTTAAGCTTAAGTTTGTATTAATATAAAAAAAAGATCAGCAGCCACCGAGACAAGTTCGTAAGGTATATATGATAACACACACATACGCAGTTATTATGACGGAAGTGGGTGGAAATATATGTGTTGGACCATGTATTTCTAACCTGTAGTAATAATGTGTTCACAGTGAAAATCCATTGAGGACTTCCGGAACAGCCTCCGGTGGTATGTTATATCTTACGCGAGAGCGCATCAACGATAATATAATATTATAATATTCGTGTACGTACCACGTATAATGGTAATAATAATAATAATAATATACGATGCGTAAAAACACATACGAAAGCTGGTGCTTGGAAGTCTAGTACGTGGAGGATAAAAACCGTTTTTCTTCCATCTCACCCCCACGCCGGTCTTGAGCCGTACAAACGATGCGGAATATCTCAAACTGTATATGTATAATACCACATTCTTCTACGACCCTGGCTTATACATACGGTAGCGCACATGTTTGTGTATGTGTGTGTGTGTGTGTGTGCGTGCGCGTGTACGCACCAGGAAATTAATATTAATTAACCCAGAGGCGACGGCGGCGGAAGATATTTACCGAGAGTTGAGTATATCTATTGTGTATACGTAGCGCATAAGGGACGAGGCGAAAAGCCAATGCGGTTTTTGCGGCATACACACACGTGCAGACAGTGTCGGCGGCAAGCGGTGCACGGTGGACGTGTGTGTGTGTAATATTATACATTTATTCATAATATACACATATATACGTAATTATAGTGCATAGCTCTCTCTCTCTCTCTCTCTCTCTCTCTCTCTCTCTTGCTGGGAGATAGGCTAATGAAAAGATAGATTAGAAATTTCCATATAAAAGCCACGACACAGGCGCATATATACATACATACGAGCGGACACGACGGTATATCCTCGGCAAAAGGGAGACGTGTGTGCGTGTATGGAGTAGCGAAGCAGTGTGCTGAACGGACAAAGTGTGTAGGGGATGAGGGATATCGCATTATGGATACATTAAATCTAAAAAGCCGCAAGATGAAATAGAGTGGATGACGAGGGAGAGGAGCGAGTGAGAAATCTGGATACGTTGAGCGAGTGGCAGGGGGTGGGTGATATACGTCGGGTAGTGGTGGCGGCGGTGGTGTACAGGGGAAATGGATGAGTAGCTGATAAGAGGGTTAAAATCATCATTCAACGTCGGCCGTCGGTCCCGGGCCAAGACCGGTGGCGGATGGCGGGGAGAAGCCGAAGGATTTTTGGACGTGCATAAGAAAAGGGAACCGGGGAGGGCTTAGATAAGGGACTTTGGTAAATATATGTATATATAAACGCCACCGACGCCCCCAGCAGTTTCCTGCTGCCGCCGCAGCATCCCTCTCGCTACGTCATCCGCGCACGATGGTTTCCATATGAGGTCTTTGCGCGAGGCGGTAATCCCGCAGGACGCGGTCGAGCAAAACTTTATCTCTATTCTCTCCTCCTCTCTCGAATCCGTCCCAACCCCTTCGGCTGCCGTCAACGTATCATATACTTTGCCGTCGTCGTCGGCAGAAACGCAACTCCGAACACAGTACAATACATACGGTACATATATTGAAACGAACGTGTATTATCGTAGATATTTAATATAATAGATATTTATTAATTACGTATCGTGTTTGGTTCAACGCGATGATACTATACATGTGATCACGAACTTTGTCGTCTACATAATTAAATTCATACGCGATAGTATCACGCAACACGCTGTAGTGATTCGCGTCAACTGCCAACCCGAACCGTACATACAGTATGTCGACTATTCGGTTTGATTCTCTTGCAAATTTTTCGAGAAAGCCGTGCGTCGTCAATCTTTCGGTTTTCAGAAGTTACGAGTACGCAAAGTCACTACGATAATGGAAATTATAATGTTATGCAGGTATAGGGGCAACGACGAATAATTTTTGCCTCCGATTTGGACTCCTGTATTTAAACTTTTGAACGCGAAACTTAATATCAATGCAATTTTAATGGAAATCGTTTTTCTGTTTTACATACGTACATGTATATGATTCTATATTGATATATTATTGTTGCCCGTGTATGCGTATTACATTATGTGTTATTGCGTGATCTAGATGCAATGTAGATGCATAGTGATGTAGGTTTTTAAAAAAGCTTACAATTATTTCCACAGAGAAAGCCTTAAAAATGTACTCTAAGAGTTCAGATTCTCCCAAAAAATTGTAAACCTCGATGAAGCCAGATTTAATCACACGGATTTTAAGGTCAAAATAGGTATCATCACAACCGAGTGACGACAGTGCCACGGCAAGGAGATGCATTATCTCTTGTATTGTTTAATTTAGCACTCGAAAAAATAGTACGTATGATGAACGTTTCAAAAGAAGTTAACGCTAGGTCAGACTACTATGGGATTTTTAACATGTGCGAACGATATTGTTCTCCTTGAAGAAGATATATCTTATATATAGATATGATAAAACGGTTAGGAAATAAACTCATAAATACGGCGAAAAAGTTAGGTCTTGCTGTTAATAATGATAAAACTGAATACCTTCCTAATGATCAATCAATGCAATAGAAATCGTGGACAAGAACAACACATTGAAATAGAACATAAATTCAAAAGATAAAAGAGCTGTAACTATAAGTCAACTATTATATTTTTTTTTCGTACATAATATATTGGATATAATGAGCAGAAGTATCACTAGAGCATCGTTTATAGAATAATTATAATTTTTAATATAATATTTATAATTGTTTTAAATTACTACTATGTATTTCGTATAAACAGAACTTTAAGAGTTTAATTATTTAAAACAAACGAATAGCCCAATAAGATTATTATAGTATTAAATTTAGTAAATGATTTAACTTTATGGTTTTATTCGTAATTTTTAAAAAAAAATTACTTTGTAATTAAATTACAAATGTTCCCAACCCAGAAATTTCAGTATAACATTTCAGACGCTGACTGAAACGAAGGTGTACGTATATCGATTTTACAATGTTTCTTTCTTTTTTTTTTTTTAGTAAACACTTTTTCAGGTAATAAATATGATCAAAAAGTCTTGTATGAACTACACTATGTATCTTATAAGATCGGAAATTGGACCCAGGAGGGACCTTTAAAGAGATTTTAAGCAAGTAATTTTTCGATTTTCTCTACAGTAAACGTTGAAATAATGTTACATTTTTTCTAGCAAATATTTGTACTTCTTTTTGGAGAAATAAATAATTTTAAATATTAAATAACTTGAAAATGACGTAATACAATGCCACTCGCAAGCCAATTTACTTAAAGTAAACAAAAATATGAAAATATATATTTTTTTTTAGATTCTGCGCGAAACGAAAAATATTTTACCATGATGTGTGGATTAATTTTAAGTTTTAAATACCAATTCAGCAATATCAACCGTCCCAGTACCTCGCCCGACCTTGAGGTCTTGTCCATTTTTCCGTTTACATTTTAAAGTTTGAAATATCGGTTATTTTTAATTTTTCAATTATGATGATTGTATTTTTAATCTAATGATAATGACCGTTAGATATGATAATAATTCTCGGTTTGTTAGTTTATGTTGTCGGTGGGCATATTTCGTTTCTAAGTGCATGATATGATTTGTTTTAATTTAATTTGACTTTACGATTTTTACACCATGACTCAAGTTCGTGGAGATGGAGTAGAAGATTTGCCTTATCGTCGGTATATTTAGCTACGATAGTGTTTGGGGAGATCGGTTGGTGACAGACTCGTACTGGCCACCTCTAAGGAACTCGGGGAAAAAAACATATTTATAGGGCACCAACTATATTTTTATACATTCACTTCAAAAGAAATAATGGATTGTTTTATTTACAAACTACCTTCTACACATGTTTAACATAAGATCATGATTTATTCTTTAACAAAATATCAATCGAAACAATACGTTTCAAGGCTTGGAAAATAAATTGTGCGCTTACTTTTAAAATCGTAACAGTACCAAACAGTAATATGTACCGGTTACGTAAACGTACACGTAAACTCAACCCGTAAGAGGGGAAGCGGCTATAACGCCCATAGCTCTTCCCCCCATTGGTACGCCACTGCTGGTAATAGTAATACAAATTGTTACACTAATGGCAATACCACATATCTACATTTCACCAATTGTTCAGGAGAGTGAAAAAACTGAATAAATATTAACAAATATTATACACCTCATATGTTATTTTTAATAAAATTCTTTAAATTTGGTTGCTGTTTAAAGTTTATTGTAGTCACTTGGTGTTCACTAAAGTTTTCGTGAGACACGTGTGATTGAGCAGTGCTTTAACACGGTCGAAATTTATAGAAATACTAAATAATATATCCAATTTGGAGGGGAAATAATTTCTCTTATAGGTAATTGTACGGAGAATAAATGTTGTGCGCGAGGAGATAACAGATATTTTGATGCCGAAAACTCGTTTCACGTAAGACGTCGGATACGTGGTATTGTCATTAAAATGTAACTAAATGTTGTGTGCGAGAACGTAACGCGCGTGAAAATAATGGAAACGCGCGCTCCGTCGGCTTGTGCACGTTTCGCACGGGTTCGGCCCGACCGCGCGATTATTGTTTTAAAACATTGAATTGGTGTTTATTATGCCACCCGTTTACGGGAACAACCCTTTTACCGTGAGGAAAAATCCCGGATGGGGGGACCCGGGAGGATAATGGATAAGGGAGAGAACGGCAATAATTTCCGCTCGAGTGCCGCGCGTTAGCCGCGCCTTACATAAATCCGGCGTTAGCCGTGCGGCGGCGGTGAACTTTGCAAAAGCCTCGCGAACAATAAGTTATTTACCTTTGTTGTAATTTTAATGCTCACCGACGGCGTACACGCTCCGCGCGAGCAGGTAATCTACGTGCTTGTACAGTTCATCTTTGCACACACACACATGCGTGTTACGGTAAGTGTACGGTTAAACCCAGAGTTTACCGGTGGAGGTCGTAGGTCTCGATCGAAAACGAATGATTTTTCGTGGTTCGGACTTTTGCGAACGAGATTTGGTAAAATATCTATATATTTATATATATATATTTTCCATCGCGCAGAACAGTTTCAAAATAAGTATATGGCTTTTCGCGCACAGGAAATCCGCACTACATTACGTACAGCGCAACCGTGATTACTTTTCTTTTCCGGTACGTTCCCTAGTCCGTTTTCCGATCGAAAAATGCCGAATAGCGATATTCCTAAAACCGATTTGCTCACGTTTGGGGTTTTTTACCCACCGAATATTGCGATCAAACCAACGCGAAGTATGCAGATTCTAAAAACTGAATGCACCTATACTACGGAGTTCTACTTCGAAATCATTATTATTATCATTTATTTCCTTACTGTTTTGCGAAGAATCGACGTGCTTATGTCCGTCGTGTGTCCGATCCGGCCGCAACAGTTGACGGTTTAACAGCAACAAAAACGACTGTCGCGGAAATACGGGGGATGCATTTTTGCACTTCCAATTGTTTCAAAACAATATCAAAGCTTTTCCAAAAGATTTTCGCGGAGAGTTTTATTTTAAGCATCGGTTAATTCCGCAATACCTATTGTATGTACATACAAACATGATTGTACGCCGAACTGCAGGGAATTAATGTTATTCAAAAGAGAACTTCATATAATTTATGCCGGTCGATAAGTGTCGTTATGAGGATTTATTATTTACTTTGACTGAATTTCGTCTTAATTATTATTTATTACATATCGCGAATAAATACTGATTTACGATCTCTGTCGGACGGCGCTGTGTATAGGCAACCGAGGCACGTTTTTTTTTAACTTTTATTTTTATCCGCGACAGTTTTGAACAATGGACGTGGAGGTGATACGACAGTATAAGCAGTGGAACAGTAGTTCGGGGGCGGTTCTGGTTTCAGGATCATGGTCCTCCGGCCGAATAACGAAATTTATTACTTGAAATTTTAATATTTTTCCGTTCAATTTCTTATATTCTTAAAATCAACTGTCGTGAACGAAAAAAACGTAACGTAGCGCATTTTGGACCCGAAAAAATAATACATCACAGCCTAAACTCGAGTTCTAGGGGAGTCCATAATTGATATATTATTAAATTCAACAAAGCTTATTAGATATAACGGTTTAAAAGTGGATACCTATTTATTAGTTAAACGACAAACTTAAAAAACCAGATTATAGGTACCTATCAAATTAATTATTTCTAACTAGTAATATTTATTTTTTTTTTTTTTTTTTAAATACTAATATTTAGTATTAAACAACATAGATACGTAAATAATAATAATATATATTATGATTTATTATAAAATAATGTAAATTTTCTATTTTTCATGTATTCCACCAATTAGTTGAATAATGAGTTGAGAATATAGTAATAAATAATAATACTGCATAGAACATACCCACCTTATATACATTTTTTTTTTTCTTACAAATGCATCCGACGATCCTTTGGCTTTTTCAAATTCGAGATCTTTTTTTCTTTTATTTTTCGTTTTTGGTGATCACTAAGCAGTTTAAGTTTGGTGGACATGTTTTTAATTTTTATAATAATAATTAATAAGAATAGTCAGAATTTAGTTACTCGAAAGTTGAAATTGAAAGTCGTAAACTGAAAAACAAATAACGATTCAATGTCGAGATAGACTGATAGAAAGACTTTATAGTTCTCGGGCTTTTGTTACTTTATTGGTTGATCTTAACAATATTGAATACTTAAACTACAGAATAGATTAAACTTAGTCAGTTCCTTAACCATGGTTATATAACACTACAGTACAATCACCAATATTCATTGGCGATATCAAAAATTGATTGTAAAACTGATAAAAAAATAAAATATCGTACTTCTGTAAAATCGATAGGAAATTGTTAATAGTCGTACATTTTATATTTTTTAATTTTAATAATTTTTATTATTCTTGTTTCTAGACACAGAAGATATTCAATCACAGAAATTTTGCCTCAAAATTAATCTCATAATGCCGTTTTAGCAGGCCGTCGCTCTGTCCCCCCCCCCCCCCCCTCGGTAATTGCGAAAGACTATGCTATTAGAATTTGCTGTTCAAAACTCAAAAGTAAAGAACTTATCGATAGAATAATTTTCAAAAAAAAAGCCTCTCCTTCTAGATAAATTTTCCCTTTACCATTAAATTGATTCATTTAATATACTTAAAAAACAGTACAAATGTATAACAACTCATTATTTTTTAACTAATTCAATAGTATATAATTTATATTTCTTACCAGCACATCACACATTGAGTCTGATTTCTGAAGTTAAGAATTAATAATATAATAAAAAATAAATACATTATACAAACACTCATATATTATATTAAAAGCAGTAAAAATGATGATTTAAAATACAAGAATACATTATTATATATTATAACATAATATTTTTTTAATTAGAAATAAAATATAACATGGTGCAAGAATATATTATTTTCAAAAACAAGTAATAAATTATAGGTTAAACAGATAACATTAAATAAAATTTTAAACATTAAAAATAATTTGATTTAAAAAACTAACTACCATTTATAAATATATATAATGAAAAATTATAAATTTATATGCAAAAAAAAACCAAAATAACAATTTGATATAACATTCAGTCTATATTGTAGGAGACACGCAAGGAACATTAAGCAAATGCTAGAGTAACAAATACAATTTAAACACTTAATCTATCTACTATTCCTGCTACTGCTGTTGCTGTAGTCGTTTCTGCTACAGTGGTTGGTGGTGTTTCCGAAGACACAGACTCATTTGTTTTTTTAACATTCTAAACACATAAATAGAAACAATTACAATATATTGAGTCATAAAATTAAAAAAGTGCTGTTATTGTATCGAATGAAGTACAAAAAATAGCATGAAATCAGGGTCATTATTCATACTCATACAATTGTTGTAGTACATGAAATACTACACATAGTAATATTTATTTTCTTTGTTGTCATAAAAGTATAGAGACCATTTCTCAAACACTCTCATGGCAAAACATACTTTTGAAGATATACTCAAATATAATTTAAAAATTGTGTTGGGAAATAATATTATTTTATTGACCTAACTTTTGAATACATATCCTACTAGTTCTTATTATGATGCTGACCAAAAATTAAGATATTTTGTTAAGCTAAATGTATGAAATGTATTAAAATCAATTTCAGGAAATTATTGGCATCCATTAACGAACATAAACATTTCAGATGAGTTCTACTTTGTGTTTCATAAAATACAATTTAAAATAATAAAATAAAAATGAATAAATGTAATTAATATTCGTAAATTAATAAATAAATATATAATAACTATAAGTTATATAAATAAATAAATAAACACTTAGTCTTGAATATGTATTATGATATTTGTTATGTACAACTGGTTTTAAATTAAAAATTCATTATCAAGTACATATAATATAATATATTAAATTTAATATATACAAAGTCAATAAAATTGTGAGTCTGCTAATATTAACTTTGTGTATATCTAATAATGAATTTTTAATTCAAAACCGATTTTTTATTATAAATATAATAATAATAATACTCCAGGCTAAGCTTTTATTTATTTCTACACATAAACTATTTATTTATCAAACAATTTAAAAGATTATTTTAGATTATCTAACCGAATGTATATTTTTTTTAATTGTATTATATATTGCATTAAAAATTATTTGACAATTTTAATTGAAAAATTTTCAAATACTTATAACGTAACGACTAACAACATACTTTTATTGTTATATTTGCTCAACATGCTAAGAATTTTAAATTTGAGATGATTCTGGTCCACAAGTTTAAAATAGAAATTAAAACAATTGATATCATGTGCAGCAAAACAAGTCAAATAACTTAAATATTAGTAATCTATTTTACAATAATTCACTTTAAATAGAAAACTATCACATATGTAAACAACTACATAGCGATTAAAATACATAATCTATTTATCCAATTGTTATTGATAAAATGTGTATATCCTATATTGATGATAATAAATATATAGGTTTTAATAGATAAAAACTTATATATAGTGTACATCCACACAAATATCAGGTTTTAGCAAATCTAACTATTCTAGATAGATCAAGTTAAAATTTTGATTACTAATCAGCCATCAGCCTTCAACCATATTATACATTTATAAATATAATGTAGATATATTATAAATATACATGAACCACACAATATATTAATAACAAATTTAATCTAGAACTTATGAATAGTTATTTAACGTACACTATTTATTGTTACTTGTAAATTAGAAATACTCTGTTCAACTTCATCAACTGTAGTTGAATCTGATAAGGCTTGAGGAGCAGGTGCCTCCAGATGAACACAATGAAAAACCTTTGGTTAAAAAGAAATTATCATAAATATATTAAAAGTAATAGTCTACTTAAGTGAACTTACTTCATTGGCTGAATTATAAGTACCAGTTATACGAATAAATACAACTGGTCGAGGATTGAACTGCAAAAGTTGCCAAGATCGTACAAGTTCATTAGTTTTGTCAACAATCAAATCCCAATCACACATATTTACTGATACTTCAATATAGTAACTATAATAGCGATCATCACAATCCCAAAGTAGCATTCTATAATAATTAAACAAATTTAATGCAAATAGCAATAGTTATAATGATGTATCTTAAAATAATAATTGCAATAAACTATAAAAATATAATAATGCAATTTACCTCATTGAACTGAGCATATAAGGTTGTCCAAGTTGAATTAGTATACATCCAGAACCCAGTTGATGACATGTGTAACCACAATCCCAGTCATAATCTTTACAATTACCATCCAACAATGAATTTCGAGATCGACTAACTCCATCAATTACAATAGCATTCATAGCCATAGTAGCAACATTATATTTAGGAGCTAAAATATAAAATTATAATTTTTAATACAATTGAAATATGCATACTCATAAAATATAATAATCACTAAATATGTTCTTCAGTTTATCAAAAATATAAAATAATTATAAGTTAAAAATACAATAACATTTTTAACTGCTTTATATATTTAATATCTTTCGGTTTAATTTCAAATCATTTTAACTATAATTGTCTTTTATTATTTAAGTTATTGAAATAATCTTATCAGAAATGTAAAAAAAATTGTTCTTTATAAAGAACATAACTAGATCCAATAGTTTTTATAAGAGTTTGTATCATTTTAAATGATAAGGATTCTAAGAGATTCAAATCAATGCATAGTAATTTTTAATCTATTTTATTCATTATCATACTTACACACTAATCCTTTTTCAATATCTACAAAATCCATTTCTTTGGTATTATACATTACTTCCAAAGAAACTGTATGGAAACATTTATTAACAGTATTGTTGGTTCCTACAATACGAATATATTGTACTACTCGAGTATGTATCCACAAGCGTTGGGTTGATCTACAATAATAGTTTGAATGATCTATAACTCGCACCCAATCATTTAGATCCATCGACACTTCGATATAATATGAATAAGACCTTTATTACAAACAATAATAATTAAATAATAATGTATTGAATATTTGGAAATAATTATTATTACCTAAGATCTTTATCCCATAGTTGCATTTTTATATAATTTATGATCGAAGGATCGCCTAATTTTATTATAATACCGCCATCACTTTCATTTATGAGATGTCTAGTACAACCCCGCTCATGATCATGGCTAGTAGAATCAGATTCCAATAATGCTGAACGCATTTCTCCCTGCATAACTTGTGCACCTTGAGAAGGATGAGCTATATTCAAATTAGGTTCTGAAATAAACAAAAAAAAATTTAAACCCAGAAAAACAGCATGTAATTATTATTGGCAACTAAGAAAATAGATTAAATACATACTTAGTTGTCCACGAAATTTCAGTTTATGAGATGGTAATGAGTTTCTTAATTGTATAGCGTCTAAGATATTATCAGAACTAACAAGTTGTGATTCTCTGACAACTGATAGTAATTCATCCAAAGTCATTAAGGAATATCTGACAGCAGACAAAACTTTAATTTTAGCTTCAGGATCTTCATCATCTTGATTTGCCTTAATCCAACGACAAACTGCACGAAATATATCTAACTCATATGCATACAATGAGTCTCTATTAAGAACTTCTTGAAGTGCTTCCTAAAATACATTTCATACAATAGTATTCATAAAATAAAATAATTATCCAATGCTACTTACAGATGATAAAGATAAAAAACCTTCAGATTGAATTACTTCCAATGCATGGTTATCAATAAAATTTAATGCTTCAATAATTAAATCTTTATGCTGATATAAACGTGCTTCAGAAAACAAGGAGCACACATTACATACATTAATATTACTGCGTAAATATTTAGACAAGGAAAGTTCCAAATTTGTAAAACCATATAGATTTGATAAACTGAATATTTCTAAAATTACTTCGTCCTGTAAATAATAATATTATTCATTAAATTTTGGAACACAATTTAATAGTTTAATTAGTAAAAACGAATTTCACCTGAAGTATAAGTAAATTCATCCGTCCTGAATAAATGTACTCCAAAAGTTTTTTAAATGAATTTACAGATGCATCAGTGATTGCAACTTCAGACTGATGAGATTCTTTAAGACCACCATAAAATAAGGCTCTGTAAATTGAAAAACAAATTTAAGAAAATTAAATTTTATTAGCATTGTATTTAACTATGTAAATTTAAAATATTTAGCAACAATAAATATATATAATGAAATTCAATTCATTACTAAATAGAAACTAAATTACATTGCTCACAAAATTATTGAATACAAGAAAATAAGCTTCAATGTCCTTTTTATGAGAGTTGTTTACAAACACCATGAGTCAGATACATTAACCAGTATTTAGGTATTATTAATTATTTTTCACATACAACTAAAAATTTTAACATACCTAGTTAATATTTTCATAAAATCTATGTTTATAATTTTAAAAGATACACCATTAAATAGTTCCCATATTTAAAACTGTTTACTCAAGATTAAAATTCAATAAATTACAAAATTGGTTTTAAACACACCACCATGGTGTATTTTAATACATTTTTAAATAATGGGTAATAATTATTGACTTACTAAATAAGTTATCATAGTAATAATAATATGAATATATATAATACAATTTTTACCGATTGTTATAAAAAAATAAAAATATTAAAATTTATCTAAATTCATAAGTCAACAGAAATAATTTTTTTCAAAATTCAGTAATCACAGAAATATTTTTATTAATCGAAACAAATATGAAGTTTATTTGATAATGAAATAAAAACAAAAATATTTGTATATGATGATAAATAATGAAATCATAATTATAAAATTGATCAACAATTATTTATTGTTAGTGGAATTTGACATGATAAAATCAAAAATATAATGAAGAAGATCGAATAATATATTTATTCTTGGTAAAACGTCAACAATTCAAAGAATAATTTTATGTATTATGATAAAACTTTGTTTGTTGTTGTTACTCACAACGAATTAATACGTATAAAGATTTTACATAGATGTAAATTTTAAAAAGTATAAATCAAATATATCTTTTTTTAAATAAATTATAAGATGGGAAAAATAAATATATACTTATATGAAAAATTATTTGAAATTTTATTTAATATACTTACCTACAAATAATGGTTTTAAAATTGACAAAAAAAAATGAATTGAAGCTTATAATCTTAAAATATTCCCCAACATTGTATTATAATATCACAATATTAATTACATTAATGCAATACATTTGATAACATTAAGAAACAGTAATTGGGAAGCACTGATTTAATAATTACAACCAATAACACATAAATAAAGATTAACATATAGTAGTAATAACAATAAGTACAACAGGAAGATAAGTCAAATTTCATATCAAATACAACATAATAACATTGATTATAAAATATAGTACTGATATTAATAGTATTATTTATTTTATAACCAACGAGGATATTTCTTAATAACCACTATTTCTTTGAATATATAAACAAAGTACATAAATATACTTGATCATAATATTATAAAATTCAAGAATTAATTTTAGTATTAAATAGTAAAAAAAACTAGAAATTACCGAAGAAATTAATAAAGTTGATTTTTTGTAGCATTGTTATATTTAATATTTTCTTTTGTATGTAAATATTAAGTACACATATATAGATTTTGTATACATAATAATAGTAGACTAATAAACCAAAAATATAACAAAAAAACTGATAAGTATAATTATTTATGATAGATTATGATTATCAGTTTTTTTGATGAGACTTAATTTAAACCAATGTTTATAAACAATTTATTATTATTAATTATGATAGATAAAAATAAATTGTTCAAAAACATTGGTTTAAATTAAGTCTCATCAAAGTTCAAAGATTATAAATTCAACAAATGTTTGACAGTTATCAATTATTTACTTAATTTCTGTAATAAAATAATACTTTGTCAATTAAAGTAAATATAAATTATCTGTTTAATAAACTATATTTACTTTATACATGCCTGTACCGTTAATAATTGAACTATAATTTAATATACATTTTTGATACAAATTTCACTTTGGTAAGTCCTGCAATATAAATGATCACTCTAATAATTAATTAAATCTGTCATTTTCATCTTAAAATGTAATTATTATATTAATTTATAACTAAAAATAAAAGCATAGTAATGAAAGAACCATTATGCAATTTAAATTACATTTTATTATATTATAAATGTAGGTAAAATTTTTTAGAAAAATAGCTTATGTTTTTTTCAAGGAAAATGTTTTACTTTGCATAATAAATTAGGTACTCTAAACATGTACCAACTACTTCAGGTTATAGGAATTGTACAGATTGAGGAATGGAAAGGATGAAATAAGGATTAATAAGGTTTTATGTTATTGATACATTATACAGCAATTAAAATCGGGAGTTACTAAGTTATATTTATGACTTTTAAAGTAGTTGAGATTACAAATGTATTATATGTAACCCATGATATTTCTATGTATTTTTATTTTTAAATAATTAATGCATATGGTTAGGAAAATTGTAACCTTAAAAATGTTGAAGCAATTAAATCACTTATCCCTTTCACGACGAGCCTTAATTTTTGTTTTAATATGTTTTAATATGTTTTACAACTAGCACACACAATTGTGTATATAAATCTATACTATCTTTAGTCCTGCCTGATTAATTGATTTTAGTAATTGGTATTAACGAACCTACACAAATGTGTGGTTGGTTTTTTAAAATTGTATAATCTTATATTCGTTTTTAATTAGACACACGCTAACCTACACAAATGTGTGTGTTCGTCGTGAAAGGGTTATTGTTTGAGGGATAAATTATAACATTTACACCTAAATTTACAATTTGTTTTATAATAGATATTAAAATTTAATGAAGATTTAAATTGTCATTAGGGTTTCTAAAAGTTAATTTTTATTTAATTTTATATATATATATTAAATACATTGTTGTGTGCCGTCAGTTCAACCGTTGAAGAGTGAATGTGAGAGGATAGGTTTATTAAATAATTACTAGACTTTAAATATTTACTATTAATTGACAAATAATTTTTTATTTTTTTTTTTTTTTTCCAAAAACATTTATTAACTGAAATTATTTCTAAGTACAATAAATCATTAATCTATCTAGCGTGAAGGTGCTTGCTAAGCTTGGACTAAAATACATCTAAAAACTGGTCTGTTTGGGACTCTCTTATATACCCCGTTTCTCATAGTTAACCCGGATCTAATGAATGCTAACCCACTGATCATATATGATTCACCTTGGCATTTTAGATTGATACTACTTGTATTTTGTGTGTCCAACCCTGAATTACCTAAATAACCAGTTGACTTCGTGAATTACGCATTTTACATATATCAAACTAACACCTTTCTATAATAGTTATTCTAATATTTATTATGTACTACATGTCTTCTCTAAAATATAACTCGTAAGGACCTACATCTATGTATGTCCGTAACAACATCATTGAAACTTAACTTTTAAAATTTAAATAAAAAATTTGTATTAATTCTGTAATCTTTATATGAATAAACAATATTTTGTTTTTACATATATATAATTATTTACGAAATAATAAATTAATAGGTAACAACTAAGGTAAATTGTTTAAAAAATAATTTATACACACAAAGATTACATTTTCTTTCATACATAATTTGATGACGATTTTGATTTAACTATAAAACATCACAATAATACTTTTAGATAAAATTATAATTACCTAAAATAATCACTTCGTGAAGCTAAAACCACTGTATGTGCATGAAAACGTTCACCATTAACTACCAATACAACATCAGAAAACCTATAAAAGAACAATATCAATTAAAATTATTTTTTTTAAACAAATAAAATATTAATAAAACATTAAAATTAAATCAATATTCTATATATTACCATAAAAAATTAAAAACTTAAAAATTTTTAAGTAAACAAAATCAATATATATTTTCATGAAAAATTTAAAACAAAATATATATTTATATGGATACTATTATAATAAAGATAAAATATACATATCATGAAATACTTCACAAATTATAATATTCAATCTCAATTTATATTCTGATAATTACCTGAAAAATATTTGTTCAAACATTAACAAAGAATTCTAAATTTCAGAAAACTGAAATAATTCTTTAAAAAAAAGTAATGTCAATAACATCTCTAACAAGGATGCCGTTTAACCATTGAATTAAAAATAAACTTATAACTTATATGATAAAACTAATTATAAAAAAAATTATTTTGGTTGATAAATAAAAATTATTAATTATTGTGTGAAAATAGGGACATTAGTTTACATTCTTCAAATTCCAATAATCTTTAAAATAATAGTACCATTAAATGATAGAAAGCAAAAATATGTTTGACTAGTTAACTGGATACATGCTACAAATGGATAAAGGTACCATAAATAATAACAATAATATTAAACCTGTCGTTGAGGTAGAGTGATCCAATATCATTGGCCAAAAAATGAGCATGATCAATCTGTTCATAACTGTGTTGCTTAGTTAAAGATGCTGAACACTTGGAGTTAACAGGACCATTGTCTCCACTACTATTGGCAGTGACTGCACTGTCGGCCAAATGCTGGCCACTCATTGCACCACTCCGATGGGTGTAAAACACGGGCCCGTATGCTAAAAAATAAATGAGATCATTAAGAAACAGGTAAAATATGACGGACTTATGATTAGACACTAATCATGCGAGCGCGAAAAAAAATCTCCCTCTCCCACGCCACCCCTACACGACGAGTTTTCACAATGCCCGTAGACAAAATGCACGACGGGCCTGGGGATAACCTTTAACGACATACTCATATCTTGCTCCTTATGGTCAATACTATCGTCGTTGTTGTCTGATCAACGTCAGGAATACGAGTGTAGACTGAAAAACAAGCATAGAGCCTGGCGCGCGTAGGAGCCGTGGTTACAGGAGTGGCCACCGATATCATTTTTTTTTTTTATTATTATTATTATTAGTATAGTTATAGTAAACGGTGGTAATAGATACAAGTAATTTATCAATTAATAAGAATAATATATAAAGCCACTGGGGAGTCACATTACCTTCGAATTCCAGTGAACGGAGAGTATTCGTTTCTCTGATAAGGTTAAAGATAATTAAACGGCCGTCGAAATACCGAATAGCGCGAGATCGACGGTGATAATACACCAGTAATGGCCGAGGAACAATATTTATTAAGAGTCACGTTCGTTGTTTAATTACTTCACGGTTTCACAACGATGGACGGGTGTACACAACGTGCAATGTCTGTTCAAAACAGTCGTTTATTTCCAATTAACGCACTGTAAACGCTGCGACATCGACCACGGTTATACGATGATAACGTTCGGGCTTCGAACAATAGATTTCTACACTGTAACACTACGAACCGGGCCGAAGAGCAACAAAAAAAAAAAAAAAAAAAAAGATAGAAATATTAATAATCGTAAACGACACGGACCGAGTTCCAACGTTCTATTATCACACGCACCAGACGCGCACGCACGCGCACGCGAAACAACATCGACTGGCGCTAATACGCAGTAGCATTGATTAAAACGTAACCAATGGTAATAGAGGTATGCGGATTTCGCGTTGTTTTTTTTCTAATACAAACGAAAATATTACGACGGTGATCGGACGGCCGATGCGGGGAAAACAATTCTCATAATTCTGGGTGATGATGATAATAACAATAATAGTGGTTATAAAATGTATTGTTTTATCGCGAGACGGTGAAAACGGGCAAGACGGCACAAAAACATCGCAGCGACTGCGACGCACACTCACTCGATCGTCTCGAACGCACGAGCGTACGCGCTTGCGCACGCCATTTATTTTTTTTTTTTTTTCCTCGTGATAACACTACAATCATCTTATTCTGTGATATTATTTGCGGCGACCGCGTATCATTTTCTATCTTCTAAATATTTTTAACTTTTTAACCCTTAATTTGGCAGAAAAAAAAATATTGCACTAAAATTCCAAACTATCACTATATTCAATAATTAAAACCCGTATAGTTCATTTTTAACCTTATTTTTAAAAAATTTACATTAGGTTTTGAGATATTTTGACTGGAAATGTGTGTCTTTAAAGATACATCACCTCAAAGAACAGCGGCGGATTGGCTAAAAATTTCGGCCTGGGAAATTACCGTACGACCAGTCCACCCCATCCAATAATAATCATTTTCCATAAAAGTCTCCTTTATTCATGGATTAAATGCTCGTAGGACTGTTTACATCACGTTTACACTAGTTTTTTATCACAATCTTACAATTAAATACAGTATACTTAAATAAATTATTTTTATAAAATAATTTTTAATCTAAGTACATCGACCCAGTGGTATAATACGTATACCGGTCCACCGGGAACTTCCCGGTATCCCGATGGGTCAATCCGTCGCTGTCAAAGAAGCTGTTTTCAATTTCGTGTCTTTTAAGATACTCTATCCCATAGACTATATTTTATTTTTATATCTTAATGGATTACATCACTATGAATTCCTCATTTTGAATTTAGTATCTATTAGTATACATCACTTGATGTCTATTTTAAGTGTTATTACTAAAAAGATAGGTACTAAGTAATGCAATGTAATATAAAGTCAAAAAAAGTATTCTTAAATTAATTGGACAATCAATTTTAATACTTCGTTCAACATAAGTCAAATCTAAAATAGAGTTAGAAGTAGAAATTTAACCTTCAGCCAAAGTATCATTGTAACTTATAGTTGATAAATTTATATAATTATGGATGTCTGTACCTAATTCATTCAATATGGTAAAATCATCGATATCGTTTAGATAATTCTCAAGTTCTGAATCACCACTTGGATGACTTGACTAGTGTGTATTACTATCAAAATCGTCTGAAACAGTCATGGTGGGGCTATTTGATTTCTTATTTAAAGATAATTCAGCCTAATCTTCAGTTTCAGAATCTTCTGAATCTGATAGAGGAAGAACTAATTTCAAAAGCCGCAATTTTCGAGACGAAATAATTTTTTTTATTTCTATACATAGCTAACTAATAAAAATTAAATATTAATTTTATTATTTATTTATTCGCATGGCTTGTATAATTATAAGTATAAAAGTAAAATACATGTAATAATAAAAAAAAAAATGTAGATACATAATTTAAAAAATAATAATAATAGTAAAATAGAAATAAAAAATAAAAATAATAATTATACTATAATTTAATATTTTAATATGTTATTTCAGAATCTATAATTCCGTATATTTTTAGATACAACATTATACATGAGGTAGTTGAGCAATGTATCTTATTGGATACATCAAATATCAGTGTATTTTTTAATTAATTAACTAGGCGACACAAATGTCGCACCTGATTTCACTCTGTCGACAATATTTTAAAAGATTGGGTGAAATAATGCGAAACAAACGTGTAATACTATAATCGTACTATGGTGTTACATTGACTATTTTGGGAAAAACATTTTTTGTCGCCTAGTGAAAATTCCTTATAAAATACACCGTCAAACATCAACCATAAAAAAAACAATATTCGAGCATTAAAACCTAACATCCAATTATATTAAAACGACAATGAGGCTAACCTAAATAAATTCTACAAGTTTCAACTTGTTGTAGCAAACAGTGGCGTATATAGGTTTTCATTTCGGAGGGGACCGATTATGTATTTGATTTTTGGATGGAAGGGAAGGAGGAAGCACACTATTACGAAAAAAATTATTTTAACACTGTAAGACTTCTCGACTGTTTTTACACCATCAGAGAAATAAGAAACTCAATTTTTTTAATGATTTATTATTTTTTTAAAAGTATAAAAACTACATTGTAATAAACAAATTTTTTATTAGAGTCATTCAAAATTCACCACATATTTTCTTAAAAGAATAAACATATTTTATAAATATAAAATTTTAAATTATCGCATAAGCAACATTCTCAGTGTCGCGACAAATTTTCGGAAACCCCCAGCATTAAGACATATCCATGTTAAAAATATCAATCTTTAACAATGGTGTTTTTCATTTCGGAGGACATAAATACACTCCTGGTAGCAAATATTTTATGACTTATAAGTCTCTAAAGCCGCGTACACACTAGAGCACGCACAAACTGAGCATATGTGCTCATGTTGTGCGTTCTACAAAATTGCTTAGTGAGGACGGTATATCGAGCACGCACGAGCGTTTTTGACGCACAGCGAATGCGAGCCGGGACGCGTATTACCAAACCTTAGAGTGTCCCAGCGCCTTATTCTAATACGCTGTTCTCATTAGTTGGTTTAAATTGCGCGGGTAAATCATACTATTGTTATTATCATGGCTAAGTGTAGATATAACGAACTAATATTAATATCTAATTAGTTCGTTATCATCGCATTATCATGATTAGTTCGTGATATCTACACTATGATAATAACAATAGTATGATTTACCCGCGCAATTTAAATCAACCAATGAGAACAGCGTATTAGAATAAGGCACTGGGGCACTCTAGGGTTTGGTAATATGCAGCCGGGACGACCGGCTCGCGTTCGTTGTGTGTGGTGCTAATCATCATATTTACTGCTCAGTACTATTGCAACTACGCGCACCATTATACAAGATTACTATATAATTATTTAATAATCATTATTATTCATTTTCATTTAAATTTTTCGAAATGGAATGGAGTAATGAATTGTGACTATATTTCATTCAACATTACCAACAACACCCAGTGCTATGGAACCCAAAAAATAATTATTATTTTTCTAAAACAAAAGAAAAAAAAGAAGCGTGGACAATCTAATCTAATCTAATCTAACCTAATCTCAAAAAATTTAAACAGGGAAGTCGAAGATATTAAAAAAAAATTCCTAAATTTGTTGGATTCTTTTCGGCGTGAAAAAATCACTCGAGTGACAGTAAAAAAATAATAATTATTATTAAAGTTTAAATTTTAAATACAATATACGAAATACAACATATACTGTATACGTTCACCACACAACTGAATATCCAGAGAGCAGATTTATCGCATACAATATATACAATTCGTTGGGCGTGGTAACGTCCATACTGAGCACAAACAAAACACAACGTAAGCACACATACTCGGTCTACGAGTGTTCTAGTGTGTACACAGCTTAAAGTTACAGTAAATCATAATGACATGAGAATACTAATTCCCATGTAAGACGAATGATAACAGCGTAATCAATTTTAGCTATTATCAAACGCTATTAGAAATATAAACTCTTTGGAATATTTAGAAAAATAAATATTGTTTTTAAAATAAAAATTAACTGACTTACGTGAAACTTTTAGGATACAGTGCCAAGTTAAGGGTTGAATTCTTGTTAAAATTTAGGGAGAAGGGAGGGGGTCAAGCTCCCATAAACCCCTCACCGGCACGCCACTGTACATTATTGTTGTTGTCAAAATAATTTACAAATTACCCATCGGTTCTTAATGTTCTATATTGATCATTATTATTTACGTCGTGGTTTATTTTTATAACATTATGTATATTCTTTGCCCAAATAGTCGTTAATAATTAAAAGATTACCACAAGTTTTTTTTTTTTTTTTATATATTCAATTTATCAACATTTTCAATTATTGTAAGGAAGTACAGTTTTAGAATTGTTCAAGGATTCCAAGATCCTCTGTGCTCCGAAGCATTGCCCTGCTTTGCCATATGATAACTACGCCACTGTACACGTTGACGGCCATTTAACTACGGTCGAGGATGTCGGTTATTCATCCCGATAATTTTTCAATCAAATCGTCAAACCGATCCCAGTTTGTTTTTTTTTTTTATGTTTTTATGCACGTCGACGATTCGATTCCGTTTAGGTTAAATCTGGCACCGACAGCTGTACAATATATTAGTGCACCTGTTCACATCAATTCTTTCATGATAGTATTATAATTTCCTTCCTTTTTTAAAAAAAAAAAATCTCAGAGACACCGAGTACTAATATAATTATGATCAATGGTACTAATGTCTGTTTTATGTGGTATTGCATAAGAATAAAATCTGTGTAACTGCAATAAATGCTGAATATTAAGTTATATACTGCAATTTTGAAACTGCCTAATGCCCAATATCCAAATCATTATGATCCCTAGTATCAGTGTACCCTTGTCCAGTGATGTAGTAGAGGGAACACGGTCAAATAATAAATAACTCAGTTTTTGAGACTTACATTAAATTATGATAGATTGAAAAGGTTATCAAAAAAAAAAATCAACTAAAATTAAATATATAAATATTTATCAATATGTAAATATTAATATAAATACAAATTATTAGTAAAATTGTTATTCTTTTTCGATTTGTATTAATTCGATTAATTTTGATTACAACTAAAATTAAAAATCCAAAGAGATTTTTTTTATAATAATTTAATTCCTAATATAAATAGTCTTTGATTTTTTTCAAGCTAGTTCAAAAACAATCGAGGACATTAAATTAAATTAAACAATCGAGTTTTTCGAGTATTTTCTCTCGATTATTCCCATCACTAATCTAGAGCCACGGTCGTGTGACGTGCTAAGAAAAAAAAATTAAATTACTGAACGATGGTGTGTGTATAGTATATCAAAGCAAGAGTATCCCATTTAAATTGTGTATGTTTTTAAAAAAAAATTCTCAAACATTTGAGAGTAAATTTATTTATTTTAATTTTATATACACAAAAAATAATTACGTTATTTATTATTATTTTTGTCCTTTTTTTAATTATAATATTAGGGTTCCTATTTAACATAAATTAATAAATAATAATCAAAATATGTTGAATGAGTGATCCAATATACAAATTTAATGACTAGATTACTTTATTAATATTACATTACAAAAAAAAAAAAATAACGAACTAAAAAAGTGATTAGCAATGGTTAATATTTTATGTAACATACAATAAAATATATATTAACTGTGAAATATTTAAAAAAAATAACATTCAACTATAAAAATATCAAATATAAATATATTCAAAACATAATTAGCAAAAAAAAATGTTATGAAATAATTAATTTACCATTTAAGGTATTATATTACTTCGAGTGACTAAGATTGTTCAAATCATAAAGGTGACTAATGAAGGGTTAATAAATTAAAAAATGAATATATATATGGGGCATCTTAAAATTCTACACCAGGCCCCGAAAACTTACGGGCCGGAACTGCGAATTCAATATTCATAATTAAGACAGGACAACGTCTGTCGGGTAAGGTAGTTATACAATAATTATAATTTTTAAAAACTAATATTTTAATCAAAATCATTATTTTTTATAAGTTTTGATTCAAAAGTAAATCAGCATTCAGAATCTTTTTTTCTGTAATTATACCTGCTTTACTGAAGAGCTTCTCGCACGGTACAATTACAATAACAAAACAGCAATATTCAAAATACTAAATTTTTACATAGGTATTTCGAAAGAAAAGTATTGATCCTTTTACTTCGTCGTATCTAATCGAAATAAATAATGATAAGAGTAAAATATAAAAACGACCAATATGAATAATCATTCCGATTCGGAGAAAACCTATTGATGCTATTATATTGTAGACTGTGGTTTCTGGTCTGTGGAAATAACAATATAATCGTATGTAAATTATAGTGTGATGACTGATTTATGTAAACAAATCCTCCACCACGCCCGCAAACCATTTTACTAGAAAATAATTACTGTACGATACCATTAGACCGTTCGAATAGGTACTTTTGATTTTTGAACCAATATGGCGGTTAGCAAATGATTCGTTACTATTCATTCGAAAACAATAATTTTTTAACGATATGAGTAAAATAACGAAACCATGGTATCGATACTTTATTGGTATCGGTAGTATCGCAAACGTCCGTAATAATCACGTGGTCACTTCCGTAAATAGTTGATTTTTCGTGGACACTGACAGTATGATTATGTTGCTGTGATGTTTCAAACACCGTTTAATTCGTTTCCTCGACAATCAATCATGTTGTCCAACAATGTTTCATAGCGGCCCTTCAATAGGTCAGTGACTAAGTGCACTTTTGGGCCAGTAGAAGAGGAACAAGGCCGATACGTCACATATAAAATGGCAGAACTTGTGTCCAATTCCTTCTACACGAGATTTTATTAAATTTTTAATGATTATTTCTTATTTTATTCAACGACTAAAATATAAAATCTTCAGCATAGTGGCAACTTGAAGTAATTTATGTAAATATTAAACTTTATCTTCCATACGAAATAAGAAAATAAATATATATATTTGTAACAACTTACAAGATAAAAAATACCATTAAATTATTTTATATCCTCCTTTCATCATATACAGCAACTAATGTTCAATAATCTTTTTCAGAAATACTCCTGTGAAGAGTGTAATTTATGTAGTGATATAGACAATGGAATATAGTGGAGTATCGAGTTAAGAGAGTGATCCAGCAGTAGTTAAAGATTTCCCATTGTCGATTGATAATAAAGATATTAAAGATGATACTAAAGAAATTGCCAGGACTGAATGCTCTAAAAATTTTTAAAAGTAAATAAGAATAATATAGTCATTAAATTATCTAATACTTCTCTTGAAGGACAACTCCTATAGGTTTTTAGGTTGAAACGATAAGAAATCCAAGTTCTGAAACGAAACATATCTATTAGGATTTTAATATTATTAGTTAATTGTAGTCATACGATTTTAAAGATCTAAAATATTTTATCTTAATTAAATCAATTTAATATTTATACCATTAAATATTCAAAGTGTCAAGTTCAAAAAAAGAAAAGGGGATCCCCGGCTCCCGGAGGAAAATCGATTTGGGTCGATCCAAAAAAAAAATCCAAGTTCTGAAAGAAAAACATAAAAATAAATGAATTAAAATTTGAATATTTTGAAACAAAATTAGATTGGTAAATTTAAATTGATGGTTACTTGGCTCCTGAAGAATCCTAGGTTTAAATTTAAACAAAAAAAAAAAAAATCCAAGTTCTGTAAATAAAATTAGAAATCAGTTCAATTGAACACAACTTAAAAAACAATTGGGAAAAAACCAAAAATAACTTTCATAAAAATAGACAAATATATTTAATACCAAATGTAGAAGAATCCATCAAATAAATATCTAAAAAAAAAATAAAAAAAAAAAAAACTGAAGAACAAAACATACCCATAACTATCAGTAAAAATCATAGGTATCTCTATTTAGTAACAAAAATTAAATCCTGTTCAATACAATATAAGAAATATTGAAAAAAAAGAAACCAAAAATTATCTCTCATAAAATTGACAACAAATATATGTAACACCATAAAAAGAACAATCCACCAAACAAGTTCCTAACAAAATTCACAAACTATAACCGAAAAACAAAAAACTAACCAATATCAAACAGCATAAATCACATGATAAGAAAGGCACTCCATAAAACAAATACCTATCAAAAATCATCAAATAAAAAAGACAAAAAACAAATAACAGACCTTCATCAAGTAATTAAAACAGTTCCATAACTCGAAGCCAAACAGCTGATCAACCCTAAACTACAGACAACCAAACAAGAGCTCGGGACCCCGGGTTCGCTAAGACCCGTAAACACGTAAGAACGTGTTCCCCTGGAGGATAACATATACCTACAAAATACCACGAAAAAAAAGACAAAAGAACAAGACCGACCAACATAATTGTAAAAACAGGTCCCTAGTTCAAAGCAAAAACAGTTGAACAGCTGATCATCACTACCTTAAAACAACCAAATAAAAAAAAAGTCTATAACAATTCCACAATAAAATAGGCAATATATCTAACACCACAAAAAGGACAATCCATCATATAAAAAACTAACACAAATCAAAAAAATAGACGAAGAACAAAAACAGACTTATAACAAACAGTAAAAATTATAACCCTATTTAGAAGTAAAAAAATCAATACTATTTAACACAGCATAAGAAACACCCAAAAGATGAAACTAAGAAATATCACTCATAAAAATAAACAACAGATTTATCCAATAACATTAAAAGGACAATCCATCAAAACAATTACCTAACACAAATCACAAAAAAAGCCGAAGAATGAAAACATACCTCCATCAAATAGTTAAAACAGTTCCCTAATTTAAAGCCAAAAGAGTTAAACAGCCAATCATTACTACCTACAGACAATCAAACAAAAGAAATTCTTTATTATAAACGCATATAAAAGATAACAAATATGTCCAACACAAAAAGGACAAATCATCAAAAATATCCCTAACACAATTCACAAAAAAAAGAACCAAAAACCGACCTATAACAAACAGTAAAAATCACACCATTAAGAAGACAAATATTATAATATTATAATATTAAATATTATAATACAAATATTTATTAAAATTCATCAATAACATAAGGCGATGAATAAAAAACAGTCCTACATTAAACAGTAAAAGAAATTCCCTACTTCAAAGCCAAAACATAGATTCTATTCCACATAACCTACAGAAGCCTAAACAAATATCACAAGAAATACTTATGAGGTATCTAATGAATTTTCGTTTTCTTTATCAAGATGTAGTATATGATGTTCCTTCCCTCTCCTATTGCTTGCAGCCTTCATTGATCTTCCTTTTGAACCAAGATATCTTGTTTTTTCTCCAAAACCACATCTCGGTAGCTCCTAGCCGTTTCTTTTCATATTGTTTTACTTTTCAAATTTCACAGCCATAAAATAATACACTACACATATAAGATTTGATAAATTTCTTCATTGCGGTATATTCATAATGTTTTTTGGTTAGGAGGGTGTATTAATTATTAAATGTACTTTTAGCCACGGCTGTTATTCTCTTAACATCATTGTCTATGGACATAAAAACATATAATATTAATAATGTAAAATACTGACAAATCACTGTTAAAAAATAGAAACAATAAAATTGTAAAAATAAAATGTAAAGGGGTATGTAATCCAACTAAAAATGTGCAATGGTGAAAACAAAATAAAATATTTATTTTCAAAAGGAAACATAAGAATGGAAAATGGTATCCATATCAAGACTCTGAATAATTAAAAGTTAATAGTGAGAATGAAATGATTTAATATTTATTTGAGTTCATCATAAATATTATTTAAAATAAAATAGAATACTTTATTATTGATTTATTTTTGTAAAATATTGATATGAAATACAATTCATTATTTATATTTTATAGTTTTGATTCTAACATTTAACTTTAAAATCAAAAAAAAATTTTATAAGAACTTATTTTAAAAATAATATAATTGTATATTTAGTATAAAAATAGTGGAGATGACACATGGACCCTATATAAGGATTATTCAGTACCCCCGTATAGGGATACTGAATAACCAAGTTTAACTCATCCATCCAAAATTTTTAACTGAAAAGCACTAATTCATTGATTGGAAATATAATGAAATTTAATTTATCCTTTTTTCAAAGAAATATTTAGAGTTAAATCATTAAAATACAAAATCTGAAGATTAAAGGAAGTTCATATGCACGACAAGATTTTATTTGATGTTTAAACAAAATAATAATTAGTTATAATAATAAAAAAAAATTTAATTTAAATTTTTTTAAATTGTATAAGGGTATTTAAAATTAAATTTGTTTAATGTTATTTTAAAATATTAATTTTATTTTAAAAGTGTAATATTATAAGTTTTTATCGAGAATAATTGGAATTTATGAACTAAAAACCTTATATGGCTGTCTAACCTATATGCAGAGTAGGGCATAATTTATATACAATTTTTTTAGATGATTGTTTAGTTGGCAAATTATTATTTGAATGCAATTTAAGTCATAGTTCTAATATAATTTGATTTTTAGCTCTTCAATCTCCGCCCATATTTTATAAAATCTATTTGCGCTTTTTTGGAGTATTTTTACTTATATAATAATTAATAAAACATACTTTTTTCCAATTTTTTGAACCCAGTAGTTGTGAATGTAGGTTTAGTTTGATTGTTTCTAAACATTCAACATGCGTAACAAAATATGACATCCTTATTAATACAGTATTCGACCCAATTGTTATTCTCATAATATTTAGAATTGAAGAATTGAAGTCACGTTTTTTAGTATCAAATTGTGTTAAAGGAAATTCCTAAATATTATTTAATATAATTAATAATAATAAAAAATATTATCTATTATAGATACTTAGGTAAATAATAAATTCATAACTTACCTTTAGTTTTAGTCTTTTAGGACCAGACTCTAAATAACCCAAGTCTAAATCCGAGTGGTTGACAACTACTTAAGTTGATCAGTACTGTCAGTAGCGCCATTTGAATTTTATAATAGGTGTGCCAAAATTTAAGCACGCCAATTTTTTTCGTCAGGCCACTTTAAAAAAAAAAAAATAGTAAATACAGATATCGTTTGTGTGTAAGTCGCTTGTATGGGGTTTAACTTTTAAAGGTTATATTTTAATGAATTCAAATTATTCATTAATAATTTATTTGCCTTAATAATTGTTATTTTTTTGTAATTACCAGTTAGTAAAAACGTATTTTTGCATTGAAATTTTAAAATTTATTTACTGTAATTGTTGACTGCGTTTTTTTTTTGTAAACATTTGTTCTATACTGTAACATTTGGTTTTTTGTTTTCGACACGTAAACGAGCATCGCTCCACCTTTTCTCTTTTTTTTTTTTTTTGGAAATTCATGACAAAATTAAAATAATTAAATAAATAGTCGATAACTAAATTTAATGTCAACACTAAACATCTTTACGTAAATTATGTTAACATAATATGAAAACTTAAATTTATTAGAATCAATATAACCTTACATTTCATTTTTGAGCTATTTTAAGAATGTTTTTTCTGGTAATCAGTCGACAGACGTAGTTAGATAATATTATTATTGTTAAAACGTATAACCGCGAAACAAACCACTCACACATTTAGTGTATAACCATTTTTTTTTTTTCATTTTTTAGCTGAACAAATATTTAAATATATTTTTTGCTATGACCTGTTTGAACTTAGGTAAGCTATTATCTAGCTACTAAGCTGTGACAACACGATTTTGATAAACCAAATGAAGTCGAGAACTAATTACCTATTATCATTTAAATATTCATAATACAAATAAAGTAACATATTAATTACCATAATACTATATAGATTTTCAATTTTTTTTTAATTAAAAATTAAAATCTTATAAAATTAATGATTTAATAAAAAACATCATTTTTTTGTGCAAAAATATCTACTACTAAATCTTTATCAATCATAATGTCACCCTCACAAATTTTAACTAGACGGTCTTCGGATGTTAACGATCTTAATCATGTTTTGACTAGTTTCATTTTTGAAAATGATCTTTCAGTACTATAAATAGAAACTTGTAATGTTACAGAAATTTAATTTAATTCTTACCAGTAGAATGTAATAAATTAAAAATATAAATTAAACTTTTTGAATTTTTATTTTCTTTTAAAGTTTTGTTGTCATTATCTTCCATGCTTGAAGATGAATCACAGAACAATAATTCTTCATCATCTGATGAATTAAATGATGTTAATTTAATGATGTTTTTTTTATCTCTGAAAAACGTGAAGTAAACTGCAAGTATTCAGTACGCAAACAATTTATGTCTACTATTTTATAATTATTACAAAGTTTAACAAATTAATCAATTGAAAACAAAATTGGCATTTTCATAATTTCTTCTATTATTTTTAATAAAAACAGAGAAATATCTTTTAAAATACCAATATGATCTGGATTAAAACGTTTATTCATTTCATTGTTAACATGATCTAGTGGTGGGAGTACTGTATTAATTTTAAACAACTGAATGTGATCTTGAATTCGTTCATCGGTATATCTTTCATCATGTTTTCTAGGTACTTTCTTTATTCTTTTCGTTCTTAAACTTCAAGCTCATAATCTGATTTGTTAATAAATGCTTGGACTTCTTCATTAAGATTATCAAATGTGAGAAACATATTTGTATCTTACTTTAAATGTTCTAGGATGAACCAAGAAAAATATGCATTTGTTGGAACTTCCGAGCCCTGATTATAACAATAAGTCTACTATTCTACATGCAGTAAATACATACTATTATAGTATTATTTAAAATAATGAAATTAATTTTTCTATCAGTTAAAACTATTTAAAAATAATGTAATAAATTTTGAATTTACTTACAGACTACAGAGTAAAGTACAGTTACGTATACAGTTGTCAAATATTATTCACTCAAATATTTCGTAAAAAATAAAACCATAAAAATATAAAATCAATAAACCTACCTAATTAATTAAATAAATAAAGACATAACGATCATTTATCATTATCCTTTACCTTAAATACGTGAAATTATTAATTCCATAACAAAATAACTATTCATAGTTATAACAATATAACATATATAGTTTATTTTGTCATACTACCATGTTCAACATCTGACAGCTCAACTGTTGAGTTACTACGTTAGTATAATAATTTTAGTATACTATACTTGGTATTAGAGTCTATAAACTATAGTCTATACTATAGACTATATTCTATAAAATCAGTAGAATCATAATCTGCTAACTACCTATTATATAAATAAGCTATAGTGTTTATTAGCAGTTAGGTACTAGTATTGCCATCTACTAATCATTTAAATTCTTTATAAGTAAAATTCTGGCCCACAACCGGGCCACAGTAACTTTTGGTGGGCCCCCAGCTATAAAATCTACTATGACATATGGCATAGATAATTTATGTGATCGGCGCAACTGGCCCCTGGTATCTGTCAGTAATGGTGTAAACTGAGTGGTGCAAATGTGGCACTTGCAACACCACATCTGAAATTTGGTGGTACAAAGATATGTTTTTGCATCACCAGAAAATTATAGAAATTTGTATACCTATAATATTATTTTCAAGAGCCAAGGAAATCAGCATACTAAAAACAAAATTTGTTTGTTTTTTTGTTAATATTATAATAATAAAGGTTTTACTGCTAAAATAATTCAAAATTTATTTGTTATTTAAAGAAATATATGAGAAAATTGGTGTGTTGGAAATTATAAGTTGAGAATGTCTCTGCACCACCAGAAATTAGATCCAATTTACGCCACTGTCTGTCGGTATTTCTTCAGCTGTTTTTGATTTAAATTTAAGTATTTCAAACATATTTGAATTTAATTCTTTACTAAAAATCTAAATCACAATCTCAAAAGAAACGTATTCTCAATAACATCAAATAAGTAAAATATAATTTAGTATAAAATAATCAATACGGTTACGGTACGAATAAAATTCATTCAATTACGATAAACCTTACAATAGGCTTAATACAGCTATGACGATAGTCCTATAATAGCCCACTATCTCAGTCTGGTTATTATCGCATCTCGAGAAATAACAAAAATTAGAAAAGAAATAATATCTTTCCCATCTATAAATAGAACAGTATAGTATGTTATTAAATATTAATGGCTAATTGATAACTAAATATGCACAATATTAGGTATATAGACACAATATAATATTATTTTATGTTGTGAATTGTGGCTTAATTGTTTGGTATGTTACCATAAATAATAAATTGGTAAATAGTAATAATAGTATGTAAGTAATGTACTAGATACACTTATATATTTGTATATATAAGAATATACAATAATGATAAAAATTCTGCAAACTGTACAAAAGTACGGTATTGTTTATTTTATATTTTTAAGGGAGGGGCTAAGCCCCCGAAAGTCCCCTCCCCCGATCTCCGCCTATGCGCATGACGTAAACACATTACCAATGTTAATTATTTTATTACATAAACAATGTACCTACTTTAAATTATTTGTTCGCGTCACTGGTCTACTTCAGTAGAATAATGCGGCCAAGGACGTATTTAAGTTTTGACCACGTGGGGGGGGGGGGGGGAAACTAATTTTTCTTCAATACAAACTTAAAAATAATTTACAGTTCATTACCTAAAGTTAATGTTTCTGTTATAATGATGGCATATTATAATGATAGACTAATAATTTATATTCTTAATTATTTATAAATTATATTTTTTAAGTAAGTCAATGTATTTTATTCAACAAAAATACGAGCCATAGGAGAGGGTGAATACCCTCGGTGGCAATGGTGTCGTAGGCAAGAATGCGTAGTGAGGCCACCCCCATGCGCAGTAGTCGGCCGCCGACTACGTTTTCTTATTCTGAATAGACTATAGGTAACAGTGGCGTATATCGGGGGTGGGTCTAATGGGATACAGCCCCCCCCCCCAAATGTTTTAAAAACTTAAAAATTATTTTAAACGTTTGTTATATTTTAATGGTGATTTATGCTTATTTAGAATTTGCCTCTAACATCAAATCGTTTTGGAACATTCTGTAAATGAAATGTAGATAAGTACCTACTGTGTCTTATTATATAGTAATTCTTATATTGTAGTGGTAATATAACTCTGTCCCGACGGTTCCGAGTTGCGTGCGAGATACAGTGTTGATGCCGCACGGTGTGCCAGATCACACATTTTGCGGACAATTTTTTTTTTACTTTTAAATGAACCAATGAGTTACACTAAATATTTAATGAATACATTTATTCTTCGAATACAAATTATTAAAATAATATTAATTCAAGTGATAATACAATAAAATTATTAGGTAGGTATCTCATAAAAACGATTATATTTAAATATTTTATATGAGTAGCAAAAAATGTAATTTAAAATTACAGTCGAAATATTATAAAAATAAGAAAAAATAAAAAATAAAAAAAAAATAGGTTTATTTATATATATATTTTGAGTTTTGAATTCAAACTAAAAAATTAACTGGCAAATTTTTTGTACGCCAACTTTTCAATAAATTCCAAATGAGTTAACATTTTATTTTGAAATTGATGCATAATGTCATTAATATAATCTTTTTCTAATACCTCCCGTCGTTTTTTTGTTACATTTGAGCTACGAATTTTGACATAAACATTGGTTCGTACATTTTTCAAGATTTCTACAAATTGAAATATATTTATAATACCAATATATAGCCATCGTATTAGATATAGATAAATGATTCTCCGGCCGACACATCCAGCTCGGTGAAAACTAGTTGTCTTTAAATAAAATATTCGCACGCAATTCAGCTCTGTCATGAAGAAACCACGCACGTAATTAGGCTGTGTCTCGAAAAAACCGCGCACGCAAATCGGTTGTTGTCAAACATAGTTCTTTTTTTCCGCACGCAATTCGGATGCAGCCCTCTGTTCATAGTAGTCCCTCCCGAAAATATTTTCTGTATACGCCACTGATAGGTAATGCTGATGGGCAGTGGCGTATCCAGGATTCATTTAACGGGATGTTTTAAAATTTAATAAACTTATAGTAAGTGGGGGTTCTGCCCTCCCCCCCACGTATTACATTTATAAATACCATGTATTTATGTAAATTGTTATATTAATGAAAATGATTTTACATATACTTACGTTTATTTAAATTATAATGTAAGTAAGTTTGCAATTTGGTGAAATACCATAAAATACGGTTATCAATTTATCACGGGTTGCTAGGAATTGTTTCGTCAACTGTCGATACTCGATTGTTTTAGGCCGATCTCAGACCAAAAGAGCAAAACTGCGTTAGACAGTGTTAGTCATTTTCGTGTTAGTCAACTAAAAACACTTTGTTTTTAAAAAGTGTACGCTACCTAGACAAAACACCATTAGACAAAACAAAAATCAGTTGTCATCATGTCATTTGATGAAGTTGTTACGATTTGCATGTGGTACACATAACAAAATTAAGAACAGAATTATAAAAAAGAAAAAAAAAATTATGAATTCATCCGTTAAATAAAAATTTGGTCCTTGTCTCCAAAATCATAAATGGATGGTCTTATTTCCACTAAACTTATTAGTATTTCCCCATTACAATCCATATAAGTGTATAAAAAATATTATTAAAAATATATACGAAATACAAAATATACATGAATAATAAAATAATTCTTTCTTGTCTAGTTGTAACTAACGAAAAAAAATGGACACTCAAACAGTATCAGTCATGACTAATTGTGTTTTAAAGCAAAAAGGTTTACTACCTACTGTTGGAAAATGCTTAATTTATTATGTATCTTATTTAATAATAAATATAGGAGTATAAATGTCATAGTTCTATATTTAGGCCAAAAGTGCTCAAATAATTTTGAAAATTTAGTGATGATATATGAAGAAGTATGACATTAATATATGGTAAAATTGTCAAGTTCCTATCCCTATTACTTATAAAGTAATAACTAAATGACTAAAGTGTGAAAAAACGAAAGTCCCGGCATATTTTTACCGTATTTGCCCGTCTCTTTTCGGTTTTCCCCTCTACTGGAAAAAATATTCAGAAATTCGAAAAATTACCTGTCTAAAGTACCACCCCAGTCCAATTTCAAATCTTAAGAGTTACTGGTCGAGACTTTTGGACTAGGATTTCAATACGAAAAAGTGTTTACAGAATAGAAGAAGAAAAAACATCATTGTAAAACCATAAGATCCTTCGCTTCACTCAGAATCTAAAATTTTTAATAAGAAAATATTTTAAAAATAATAAAATTGAATATTTAGTATAGAAATGAAGGAGATGATATATGAACCCTATACAAGGATAAGTCGGTGCCCCCCGTGTAGAGGTTCTGAATAACCAAGTTCAGCTCATCAATCCAAAATTTCTAAATGAAAAGCATTAATTTACTGATTGGAACTATTATGAAATTTAATTCATACTTTTTTCAATGAATATTTAAAGTTTAATCATTAAAATACAAAATTTGAAAATTGAAGGAAGTTCATATGCAAGACAAGATTTTATTTGATGTGTAAACAAAATAATAATTAGTCATGATAATAAAAAAAATCTAAATTTGAATTATATTAATTTGTATGAGGGTATTAAAACTTAAATTTGTTTAATGTTATTTTTAAAATATTAATTTTATGTTTAAAGTGTATTATAATATGTTTATTCCGAGAATATTTGGAATTTATGAATTAAAAACCTTAGTCCTACTCACAATATAGTATACGCTACAACTTAAAATGTTCATATGCATGACAAGATTTTATTTGATGTATAAACAAAACAATAATAAGTTATGATAATAAAAAAAATTTAAATTGTATAAAAGTATTGAAAATTAAATTTTAACATATTATATTTTTATTTATGCATATATTTTTATAAACATTATTTATATCTTACAAAATCGTAATAAGATATTATTAAAAAACATTATACTTTCAATTGTTAATAAAAAATAAAAAGAGGTATCTTGGGGTTAAGTGAATCAAAAATATTTATTATAATAAAAAATAAAAATACTAATGTAATTAAATTTATAAATTTAGAGTATTAATAATTTAAATGAATAGTAAATGGAGAAAAATTGATGTAAGTAATGGAAATATTTTATTTAAATATCCGAGACTACTTAATTGTTGTTAGTTTTAAAAAAGGAATGGATTATATGAAAAAATAAACTAGCAACTAAAAAATATATATTAAATTAATTTTATTATGATTGCTATTTTTATTCAAAAGAAAAACGACGTACCTTTATTTATGTGAAGTAAATAGGTATGTGTTCGTTAATTAGGAAGTAGATCACATAAAAAGTGACTTCGTTCTTCAGAAAGATTTATATCCTAAATTATAATAAACGATTCTATTGAATTTTTTATCATAATATACAGCAGTGGCGCTGAAGTGTGAAAAATACTATGACATTGTACAATATACATCAAGGAGCCACTCACTACCATATTTATTTTTCTTTATAGTTAAAATTCTTTAAAATAACATTCTGTATCCAGAACCCAATACCCAAAGATGGCCCTCAAACCTACAAAATCTTATATGACATCTGATTTACAGTGTATAAACCATTTTACTTTACATGATTATTTAATTTTTTTATAAATATTTACGTATAAATGAAAAATTTAAAAAATTTTAACTTGATAGATCATTTTTAAATCAACTATAAAAAGCTAAGTTATTTCAACTGCCAGTTAATCTAGTTAAGTTAAAAAGATTATTAGAAAATAAACTAACTAGTTAATGCCCACATTTGTCAATATTCATGTTATAAAATACTCGATACTCGATAGTTTTCTAAAACTATCTATTCGCGTATAAAATAATATCCGATAGTTTCGATTGTTTTCTAAAACTACCGATAGTCAAAACTAGTCGGTAGTGCTCATCAGGTTCAATAGTTCAATAGATATTTTGAAAAATATTGAATAATTAATAATGTCGTCCGTTTTAATAAATACTCTGTGTTTTATTAAACTATCGATAGATTATCGATTGTCAAATTAGTCAGTAGCACCCATCACTAATCCAATCTCTGCTGACTACTAAATGGAGAAGTCGTAAATTAAAGTGAACTATTGAATCTATAGATAATAAAGTAATTTTTCTATTATCTGTGATTGAATCACCTTGATTCGAGTCTTATCTGTTATCATGTGTACAGGTAACCAACATTCTGGTGGCGTTGGTTACAACTCAGGAGTCTCGAACGAACCCAAACACATCACACTATATACGCTTTATATAGGTTGATACATATTTATTTCGCGTCTTCGCAATATCGCATTCGTTTTTTGTTTTACATTCAATTAATCAATCAACCTTGAATGAAATGTATTGGATTTCTTGTTAAAGCCGATCAAATAATGGAAATCATAACAGCCCATCGATTACAGAAATATAATTTTTCAATATTTGATGGATGTACTTTTCAATCAAAAAATATTACGCTTAAAGATTAAAAATAGCGTATCCATAATAATTGTAAGTAATTATCCCCTACATTATGTTTAAGGCAAACATAATATTTTAGGAACCTATATTCGTGCAATAGGTGATACACTATGTTTCCAAATCCGTGGGCGACTTCAGTTCCACCACCGGCTCCCAAGTCGATGGTCAACAGCTTTGAAAATAATGCACCACACTTTCCATTCTATGTTACTCAGAACCCCGTACAAAATATATCAGTAATTATAAAAAGCTTTATTTGATTTATTCAATTACTTTTTTTGTATTAAATGCTTACAATTACATTACGATTACATACTTTATTCCTTAACCTAATAGTTTGTAGATCAGCTTTCTTTTTCTTCTCCCTTGCCATTCTTCCAACTATTTGGGGTTGGCCATCTTTATCCTAAGCCTTCACTCATCTTGATTTTCTACATCCCCTACGCATTTTACCAACAGCCCTCATATCATTCTCAATCACATTCAACAATTTCTTTTTTGGTCTTCTTTTTTTCCCTTCAATGTAAATTTTCATAATCCCTCTTACTGTTTAAGTTTTTTTTTTTTTTTTTGATTGGCTTTTGTTTTTATTAATGGTTTGTAGATCAGCCAACAAAATAATGTAACATCAAATGCAATATCAGTAAATTATATCTACCTAATTTTTTCATACCTTACGAACTATTAAGTACAGTTATTCAACTGATATTGTTTAATGGGCTCTAAATTTTATGTGCCTATTGAATATATTATATTATCATTTAGTTATGTTTTTGTTCTGACTCTCTAAGTTATTAGTTTCATAAGACTATTGACTAATAATATGTTTAGCTTACATTATTGAATATATTTTTTAAACTTTTACATATATATCATATTGATATTATTTTATTGTATTTTGTATCTATTTTCATTGTGTTGTGTTATTAGTTATTATTTTCAATTAATATATAATTACTATTTTAGTAATTTAAATTTAAATATTCAGTCTTGTTAGATAATTTCATTATCATTTTAGACTTAGATTTTATTTATAAAAACTAACAAATTTATGTGCTTCTAGAGTTATAGATAACATGTTATAAAGTTAGCTATTGCTTATGCTATACATAAGCCTAATATATTGACATTTTGTTTTCTTTCCAAGTTAGTTACATAATTTATTAAATAAAAATGTTATTCATTTTACCTGATTCTTATTAAACATTTTTTAGGTTCTAAAATATTTTAAAATATATTTAGCTTATTTTTATTTAAATTATAAATACATTTTTAATTTAGCTTCTTGTGAAAATATACATATTACCAAAAATTGTAAGAACTCTGATTTAGAATATTTTTAGCAGTTTATCATTATGTTTAAAATCATATTACTTGAGCTACAAAACTATACATTAAACATTTTGTAACTTTAACTTGTTTTTGAGAAATAATTCTTAATACTTACTTACTTGACTTAAAAATGTTTATGTTAAATTTAAAATAAATAAATTATCCTGTAAAAACTTAAAGTAACAGATTTGCCAAACATTAATTTTGTGTTACCTAAATTGTATGTACCTACCAACCAAAATATAATCTGAAAAATTAAAATAATGATTAAGTTGTTTTTAGTAATATATTCATTAACAATGGTTAAATTATATTACCGTATTTAAGATTGATAAATATTATAAACACATACATTTTAGTTTTTTGTATTCCATTTATGACTCCAATTATTTTAATTTCTATTGTTAAAAGTTGAAAATTATTTTAATGATTTAAGCAATTTATTATATCATTTTTAGATGGCTCAGTCACTTCAACCAAATGCTATTGATCCCGCTGTAAGTATCTTTTAATAATTTTTTTAAATTTTATATATGACTTATGATTTATTTATTTTTTCATTTGTTTTATAAGATGGTCCAAAAATGGCAAGAATGGAAACAGTGGGAACTATGGCAACAGCAATTCCAACAATGGCAACAACAGGTTTGTAATTAAAATTGTATTATTTAATTGATTTTACAGAATATTTCAAAAATTATCTACTATTTATTATTGTTGTTTTGACTAATATAAATAAGCTATCAAAAGTTTTTTTGTATGTTAAATGTATTTTCTACCCATTTTAATGTTTTTTATGTTGTTACAATTACCATTTAATTGTGAACATTTCTTAATGTCAAATACATTATTCAAAATGAATGAAAATAATTGAACAAGGAAATTAGAATAATTTTAATTTAAAATTATTTTCTGTTCCTAGTGGTCATGACAATTAATTAATTAATTAATTAATTATATTTTATTAACAATAATATTTTAAAATATAATTTGTATTTGCATTAGACAGGACAAATTACTACTACAACACCACAACCAGCACCTCCATTGCCCCCAGGTCAACCCTCATTATCATCATCACAACACCCTACAATTCCATTTCAAAATCAACAATATTCTTATAACCAACCAACAGTAGGACCATCTCTTCCTCAACTAATTAATCAACCTCAACAAGTAAGTAATCTTGCAGTAATTATTTTTTCAGGATATAAAACCTTTTTTTATTATATTTTATTAGATCACTACTAAAACTGAAGTAGGGATAAAACGAGGACTAGAGCCTGAATATCAAAATAATGAAAAAAAGTTAAAAATTGATACTGCCAATAAAAAAGAAATTGAATTAAATGATGAAACTGAAGCATTATTCGAAGAGCAGTTTAAGTCATGGGAAGAACAATTTCTTAAATGGAAAGAACAAAACAAGAATCATCCAGATAAAGTAAAAAATAAACACATAGCTTTATTTTTTTCTGTCATCAATCTATACTAAAATAATTATTTTGATTAGGTTCAGTATATAGAATATGAAAAAAAATGGTTAAATTGGCGTGATCATTTAAAACAGAAGTGTGAAATTCTAAAGAAAAAAAGAGAAATGAAAATGGCTGAAAAAAAAGTATATTTTTTGTAAATTTGTACATTTTGAACATTTACATTATTGTTTATATTACAACTTTATTATATTTAAATTAAAAATTATATTTGATTTAATAGAAAGAAACAATTCAAATTGAAGAAGATAAACTACAATCTCAACAAAAATCTACTTGCAATCAAACAATGTTAAATGTTCCTATATTAACAAATGAACCATCTTCAACTTTTCAGCAATTGGTAACCATCTAGTATTAACAATTAAATTAAAATTATTTATATTTTTCATCTACATCTTTAATTACACATTTTAAATTTGTAAAACGAGTAAGATTCCAGTTGGGTTAGATGTAGGGACGGATGAATGATAATGCCGAATTGGTTTGTTAAATTTAAAACCAATGTATCATTGCTTTCATGTCTTCAATACTGTGCTGATTTTTTGAGAAACCCATTGATTCAGGTTACTATAATCAAAAGAAGAAAGATAATATTAATATTATGTAAATTAGAATTCTCCTGTTAACATGCATTCATTAGTAGTCTTCCACCAAATTTTCATTTATGGCTAATTACATTATTGTAATAGTTTTTATAGTCTTAAAAATATTTATTATTTTAAAATGTTGATAGAATTTATTATTTTATTCTTGATATTAGACATTAAGTTTAAAAATATGTTCAATTATATCTGATTATTCAATAAATATATTTTATTTTGTGTTTAGACTATATATATATATATATATATATATATATATATATATATATATATA
>NW_020273126.1:2469296-2569134 GCF_003268045.1 Sipha flava
CCAGCACCTCCATTGCCCCCAGGTCAACCCTCATTATCATCATCACAACACCCTACAATTCCATTTCAAAATCAACAATATTCTTATAACCAACCAACAGTAGGACCATCTCTTCCTCAACTAATTAATCAACCTCAACAAATCACTACTAAAACTGAAGTAGGGATAAAACGAGGACTAGAGCCTGAATATCAAAATAATGAAAAAAAGTTAAAAATTGATACTGCCAATAAAAAAGAAATTGAATTAAATGATGAAACTGAAGCATTATTCGAAGAGCAGTTTAAGTCATGGGAAGAACAATTTCTTAAATGGAAAGAACAAAACAAGAATCATCCAGATAAAGTTCAGTATATAGAATATGAAAAAAAATGGTTAAATTGGCGTGATCATTTAAAACAGAAGTGTGAAATTCTAAAGAAAAAAAGAGAAATGAAAATGGCTGAAAAAAAAAAAGAAACAATTCAAATTGAAGAAGATAAACTACAATCTCAACAAAAATCTACTTGCAATCAAACAATGTTAAATGTTCCTATATTAACAAATGAACCATCTTCAACTTTTCAGCAATTGCATAATAATTCTATGGTTCCACCAACTTCAATAAATCAAATACCTGGATTGGATCTAGTTAGCAATAATGAAAATGTAACTCGAGGATTTCTAAATGTATCAAACATTCTTCCACAAAATCAAAATGGACCAATTCAAACACCAGATGACAAACCTTTTAATTTTCCCAAAAGTATTACAAATCCTACAACAATAAATCCACATTCAGTTAATATACCTCATGGTAACATAAATCAACCATCTACTTCTATGTATCAAAATTCTAACAGCTGGTCTAAATATAACAACCCTGTAATTTATTACAATCAAAAACCATCAGATGTTGATAATACATCAATACCTAAATTTGGTCAACAAACTGAAACTAGTTCTAGGTTACCATATGATGGAGATATGTCCAATACAACATATAATAACTCACAAAATGCTTCTAATATGGACTATAGAAGATCATTGGAAGGATCTTATAATAAATCATCAAATGACAGTCCATCTTTCAATAAACCTCAAGATGTTCAACCATTTAATAGAAATTTTAATGCATCATCTAGCAACTATCGTGATTATAATCAACCTAATTCAAACATTTCACATTTTAACAATTTCAATAGACCATCTGAAAAGTCTAATACTTCTTATCAACAGCCATTGCCATCTTTAATGAATACAACTACTTCAAAACCACCATCCTTGTTAAGTTTAAATTTGGTTAAACCTGTTTCACTTGGTAAGACATAGATTTAAATATATTGCTATATAAATTGTACTTATAATTTGTTATGGTTTTCTGCTGGTAAGCAATGATAAAATCTCCACAATATATTGATAAAACTTTCTGTTTTTTTTCTGTCTTTGTTACTCTTCATTAATATCTAAATGGGGATGGGTTAATACTAATAAAAAGGGTTTCTGATTATAACCTGATCACACTCTAATGGCAGAATAGTTAGAATATAAAATATATATTTTAGTAATGCTTAGTTCAAATTATAAGTTCTATATGTTCTTTATTATTTTTATTTGATAATATATCATAGTTAAAGTATATAGCTTTTATTTAAACCCTGTATTTTAAGTTAAAACAATTAAAAATTATATATAATTTTATGTGTGATGACTGTCCACAATATGTAATATTTTTAATTAAACCATGTTATTGAACATTTTTATTTCTCTTATTTTTTATTTTATAGTCCAAGGAAAATGTTTGTTCACTTTCAATTAGTATATATTCCTCATTTATTGCTAATTTTTTAAATTAATCTATTGTTAAATCAACTATTTATTTTATTTCTTAAGTCGTATAGGTAATTTTATTATACTAACATTAGGATAAAAATATGGATAAATATTATTTTATTTAAAATTTTCCATTCCATTATAATATCATAAATAAAAGGATTTAAGAGTACACACATTAATTTTGAATATTTAAAAAATTGCATAATTTTTATTTAAAAATTATTAAATAATGTAATATTTAAAATGATTTTAGATAAAGTTGGAAGTTATTCTGAGAGTAAGAATGTTGCACCAAATAGGTATTAATTTGAATGTTTTTATATATGAAACAAGATTTGTTAAATATATATTTTCTATTTCATAAGGTATGACAGAAACTGGAATAATGGTGATGATGAAGATGATCCAGAAAATGAATATATGGAAGCACATAAAAAATTTAGTTCAGAACATTTTGATGATCAAAATGATGACAAGTTTTCTAATAATATACAGCATAGAAATGTTTACAATGAAAATAAATATTCTAGAGGGCAACAAGGCGCAAGAAACTTTAATGATGATTATTTAAGATCTTTTAATCAATCAAGAGGATCCCAATTTATGAGAAATTCAGATAGTGAATATCTTAGAAATAACTCTCAATTCTCTAGAAATAATAATCAAAGTTATCCTCGTGAATTGCCAACATCAAAAATTAATGAAAATAATTATTATAAACCTCCAAATAATAAATGTATGGACCAAGGATTTCCTAGAGAAGCACCATTTTCAAAAGACATTGATAAAGATTATTCTAATAAATCAACTTTTAATAAAAATAACTATGCATCACAAAAAGGAAATTATGGACCTTCCCCCTTAAGAGGAAATTATGATTTGCCTAGAGGCAATTTTGGAAATTATACAGATAGAACAAATATGGAATGGGATAAAAACTACACCAAAAATGAAGAACTTCAACAGCCAATTCAAAATATCATAGATCAGCCTCAAGTCATTAAAAAATCATTTGAAGAAGTTCTACCAATAGATCCAGTAAAAATATTTGACTATCGACATTTACCTTCTTTAAAAGTTATTCCAGGTAATATATCTAATATTTAATAATAAATGAATGCTAATTATAAATATTTATTAATTTTATTATAATAATTTGTAGGGTTGTCAAAGGAAACTGTAATTCCTATCAGAGTTTATGATTATAAACATGGAGGTAAACGCATATTACCTTGGCAAGATAGAGGTTTGTATAATTATATTGAAATTGGTGTAAAAGGTATCACGCTAATTGTTTGTTGAAAATCGTTCACATGAACATTTTTTGTATATGACAATTTTTTGCTTATTTGCTATTGAAAATGTTATGCTATACTAAGAACAAATTCACTTGTTTCAAGATTTAGTTTAATCTACACTTATTTATACTTATAAATTCTCATTATTTTATTAAATTTTTTTGGTAATAGTTCTTGACTCACAACATACTACTAGATTTTTTAAATTATTAATATTTTGTTATTTTTGAAGTGCTTACATACATTTTTAAATTAATGGATGTTTTGCAGGAATCAAAATCTTCCTTTTGAAATTGACTTATATAAACTCTACTAATATATATATATATATTCTATTTTCAAAAATGATGAAAAAAAATTCCATATCAAATAACATAATGTTATATAATATGTATCAGAAGCGGCCAAACTTTTTTCGACCACGGTCTACTAAAAATATACTTCACCTTTGAAGATCGACTTTCTTGGAAATTTTTTTATAAACCCGAAAAAAAAGATAAAAACTATACAGATAAAACTTATCGACAATTTGTTCATAATCACCACAATTAATTTTTGTGCACATGGCCTAAAAATAAATTCTAACATGATCAACTCGAAATTTTCCGCGATTGACCGTTTGGCCGCCCTTGATATATATTAACTGTCATATATAAAAAATGTTAATGCAAACAATTGATACATATCTGATACAAATATAACAAAATAATTGGTATTGACATTTTACATAAATCTAAAATATTAATATTTTAAGGTTTTAGTAGAAGAAATATGAATCAAACAAGAGATTTAAATGACAAAGATGGTAAATATTTTTTATTTATTTTTTTTAAATTTCAATTTGATCTATTATCTATATGACTCGTAACATCTGAATAATTAAAATTAATTATTAAGAATAATATAACGGTTATAACTGTTATATAACTATTATACAGTGAGAACCTCTGTTAACATCCCTTAATAGAAATTACTAATAATAATAATAATAATGAAATATTTTTAATTTTAATTACTTTAAAAAATGATATATACACATTATTTTTTCAATATAAGATACATATTTAAATTAAATACATTCTCATCACCTGTATATATTAGTTTTTTTTATGTTTCTTGTGTTTATAGTTTAAAATTTTTTATTTACAAAATTATCATTTCCTATGAACTACTGACATAATTTAATTGTGCTTTACAATAAATATCTTAGGAGTTTTAACACTGCTTTTATACATTTAATGATAATAAACCATATTATTAATACTTACCGTCTATATCTTTTTTCAACTTTTATTTCAATTAAATATTTTATTGTTATGTATTTTTTTTTTTTAGAGATTATTCAAAATGAAAATTATGATTCAAACTTAAGCGGAAAAATACTGAACAAAATCCCAACATTTAACTTAAATGGTATAAAATATTGCATAAAATGATATTAAAACAACCAAAAACACTATGTAAATTATTAGTACTTATAATGATTATCATGTAATTTTTAGAAACCTCATCAGAAGAAAAAAGTCATAATGTTTTTGATGCAATTATCAATGATAACTTCTATGAAAATAAAGAAAATAAAGAAGAAAAAAAATCTAATACAATAGAAACTACAGTTATTGATAATGATGAAGAGAAAGAAGAAACTCTAAAACCAGTAAATGAAGTTAATAATATGTGTGCACCATCTCCGCCAAGGATGTCCATAAATAATGAAGTTGAAAAACCATCTAATCGAAAGTTATTAACCATTGATACATTATTATGCCCACCTGGTCGGCTTAATAGACCATCCAAAATTGTTATAATACTCCGAGGTTTACCTGGCTCTGGAAAATCTTATGTTGCAAAATTAATTAAAGTTTGTATAATATAATTGTGTACCTTTTAGTTCTGTTAATTTAATTTGATTAATTTTTTAATTTTATTAATTATTTTTTTTAGGAAAAAGAAGTTGCAATGGGAGGACAAGCCCCAAGGATTTTATCTTTAGATGATTATTTTATGACTGAAGTAACTAAAACTGAAATTGATCCTGAAACAAATAAAAAAGTAGAAAAAAAGGTATTGTTATAAGTATATTATTTAAAAACAAAATTATAATTTTATTTTAATAGAAAATTTAAATGTATTTACTTTAAAAAAGCATTATAATTATTGTTAGAAGAAGATGCTTTTTAAGTGGTATTAGAAGTAGAGGCAGAATTTACTTGTATCTCCCTTTTTAATTCCATTATTATCCTGGGGTGAAATATCAAGAATTTTATTTTACTGTTTAAAATCTAATCTGATAAACTTTTAGCAATTAAATATTTTTGTATTCAACATACAAAACACATCAAATAGTATTCTTACTGGAGACAAATTTGAAAAATTAATTGTTTCTTTCGCAGCTCATCTTATTGTTTTCTCTGAGAAAAATGACTTAATAAAAAAACTTATGTCTAATTTGATTCGTACAAAAGACAAAGTAATATATCAACTACCATATGAAATACAATTAAGGACACTGCTGATTGTTTCCAAAATACTGAATAATTTAATGGCTACTCTAATTGGAAGCAATAATATTCTATTTTAGTCTTCACAAATTTAACAAGGGATTAAGATGTATCATGTTTTTAATATATCAATCAATCTATTGATGCGATAAGAAATTTTAAAACCAATTTGAATTTGACATTAGGCCTGCCAAAGAATAACTTTCTTACTCTTTTATTTGACTGTAAATTTGTATATTTAAATTTATTTTCAGAAAATTTATAAGGATTAAAAATGTAAGAAAGATGTTCTTAAGTAGATTTTATATAGACCATAATTAGTCAGTTTCTTATTACAATTTTTAACCGCAAACGCTATGTATAGTACTTCAATTTATTATGTGATTATTTGCTCCTATTGTGTATGTATTTGTTAATTATAACAAAAGCAACTGTAATAATAATAATATATTAATTTCTTTATTTTTTTTTTTTTTTTACTAATTGAAATTGTAACATTTAAGGTAATGGAATATGAATATGATTCTGCCGCTGAAAGTTCATACCGAACTTCTTTTATAAAAGCTTTTAAAAAAAAAATGTTGGAAAATTATTTTTCATTTTATATAATTGATGCCATTAATAATAAAGTGGCATATTATAAAGAAATTCTAGATATTTCTAGAGCCAATGGATTTACAGTGAGTTAATTAGTTTTTCTTAACAATTATAGTTTAAATATCTTGATTAAAATAAATATTTAGTTAACATAAAAAATTTTTAACTAACAAATTTTATTTATTATTACATTTTATTTAACTATATTACATAAATACATATAGTTATGTTTTAAAATTATCAAAGCTTGGCATTTGAAGTAATCCGTTTTTTTTTTTTTTAGTTTAAAATGATTTTTATTTCTTCTCTTCTAATTTTTCTTAAATTCATGACATTATGGAAGTCAAAATTTTCCTGCTTGCAGAAGTTCAGGAGAAAATCAACTAATTCCATAAATCTATTTATAATATAGTTCACACATTGTTTATTAAATTAATATTATTTATCATTTTTAACCTTCGTACAATATAACACTAATAGGTCTTACAACCTATACTTCTTACCTATGTCTTAACTTTCAGTACATACAAATTTTCAAAAAAATGAACACAGATAATCAAGACTTAGGACATCAAATACGTTCTATTGTATTTTAGTATTTGAATATTATTTGTGCATTATTTAGAAATGTCTTATTTATGATTAATTTTTATACACTGTGTAATCAAGATATTTTTATTTCTTCTATGGCCATTATGTAAATAATTTAATTACTATTTCAATATTGTACTATTTAGATCTATATAATTGAATTAGAATGTGATGTGGATTTGTGTATCAAACGTAATATTCATAATAGAACAGCATATGATATTAATAGCATTATGAAATCTTGGGTTAAAACACCGGATGATCAAATATTATTGGATATTCAGTCTTTACTCCATTCATCTACAAGAAGCGAAGTATTACATTTTTATTTATCATCATTAATAAATAAATCAAAAAATTGAATTGATTTAGGTGGAAATGGAGGATGTATCTGATATTGAAATGGAATTGGATAAAGATGAAGAAACTGTTGATAACAGTGATTCTGCAGAAAATAAAAATGTTGACTTTGAAGAAGAGGTAATCATTATTTTATTAATTTAAACATTATTTAAATATAGTAAGTTGATTTATAATATAGTATTTTTGATATTATTAAGTGTCAAGTGCCCTTGCTTTTTAATAAGGAAAGAAATAAAAATATTACTTGGAATGTGATGAGTTGAATAGATACTTGAAACCCAAGTATCTTATTTTGAATAAAATATCCTAATTGTTGAAGTATTAGTGTTTTATTTTTTTAATTATATAACATAATGTTTAATAATTTTTGTTGAAAATATAGCATCGTATTAAAAGTAAAAACCAGAAAATATAATTTCTATTATTCTATTTTTTGGTTACTAATATTTCTACAGGACGTTATGAAATTGTTATCTTGCAAATGGACTGATACTATTCCACAAGAAGAAAAGATGAGTATGTTTATTTTATATATATATTTTTTTATTATAAGTATTTACTTCTAACTTATTACTATTTACTAATAAATATTAAAGATACATAAATTATTTAAAATTTTTCTTTTACATTCATTGAAAATTTGATTAAAATACTTAAAATATTAAATGTATTACAGAAAGATTGGATGGTCTGTGTAAGAAAAAAACAGAAAACTCAATAAAAGAATGGTTACAAATACCTGAAGATGATTACTCTATGAGTGAACAACAAGATGTTGTCAAAGATGGAAAAAAAAGGGTCAGTATTATAACATTTTTATTTGTTCCATAAAGCCATAGCAATGATATGACACACATATCTGTATTGTGTATTCTTATAGTTATCAATATTCTAATAATTTTATACTTTTCATGTACAATTTTAAATTAAATATGATTAATTCCAAAAAAATTAGTCCAAATTTTGACTGCTACATCAAAAATTCTAGAAAAATAAACTAAATAATAATTATTTCTATAAATTGGTGTTCCCATTTTAAAAACAAAAAATGATTTTGTTTTATGATATTCTTTTAGATGTACAAAAAATATATGTATTAAAACATATATTTTTAAAGAATTTATACATTTTCCATAATTTGCAATATTTAAAAAATACATAATTAAGGCAGATAATAGGAATGAGAATCATTAAAAAATAATTTTGTATACAGTATTTTTTATTATTTTGTTTATTTTTAATGCATTAGTTAATAAATTAAGCCTTTAATATAAGATCATAATTCTGTTCTTAGAATAAAATTATAATATATTAAATTAGAAATCATGCAATTATTAATTTCAATATTTCTTTTATAACTTATACTAAAATAGTCTAAATTTAACATACACATTTTTAAGTATCACTATAATAATATAAATAAAAAAAGTGTTAATTTAGTGTTAAATCTTTAATATAGTAAAAAAAAATCACTGCATAAAAAATAAATGTCAAATTAATTACTATTAATGTTTTATTTCAATATAATATATATATATATACATTTATAGTTGAAAAAATATTGTTACTTTAGTTAAATTCACTTTTATTTTATGTAGGTTCGTTGGGCTGATATGGAAGAACGACGTGAGCAAGAAAAAATGCGTGCGATAGGTTTTGTAGTTGGGCAAACTGATTGGGATCGTATGTTAGGTCGGGATCAAGGTGAAAGCAAGCTGACTCAAACTAAATATATTTGACCATTTAAGTACGTTTTAATAGACATGCAATTTAGGAAGAATTATTTTTTAAATTTGATGTATATTTTTTTTTCTTGATGAAATTATCTTATAGAAATGATTTTTCTCTTTCCTGTGTGCCTTTGTTAAAATAATTTTATAAGGTGAACTAGTTTATTATGTATAAAAAAAATTATGTTACATGTTTAATATTATATTCATTTTAATTTTAATTATACAATAAAATAAAAAAAGAAGAAGCTGAACAATAGATTAAATTTAATCACCTTAAAACAAAATGAGTAAGTATGCATAATGTTATTCTGTTACAATGATTTTAATTTAATTTTAGTTATTTATTAAAAATGTTTTCATACTTTGTTACATAAATATTATTTCGAGTTGTAGTTTTAATTTGTTTATTTTTGGTTAAATCATTGCGTGGTATTGCATGCTTTATTGTTGTGCGAGTCATCACAATTGGCCCTTGTTTGTTATCATCCAATGATCTCTAAACATAAAAATTAAAATTATTAAAATGCTCCTAAAATTCTTTTGAAGTATCAGTACCTTGTGCTTATAACTTACAGGCAAGATACATAAATGGGTAACTGATATAATACAGATTAATTTTTCTTATACATTTGAAATATAAATTGTTTTTGTGGAAAGGAAAGCCTCAATGTTTAAATATAGATTACATCAATATATTAGTATAAGCTATAAGTTAAATTCAATTGAAAATAAAATTGGAGTGAAGTATAACCTTTGATTTAATTTGGACTTTGATTTAATCATTTATAACATCCAGAATAATTAATTTAGTGATATCCAAGAAAAATTACACATAATTAATACATTCCTAGCTCCACTCAGAATCTAATAGTAAGCCTATTATACAATTATTCATTTATCTAATTTTGTATCAAAAATCAATGGCGTATTTTAAATTTTTTTTTTTTTTTGGGGGGGGAGCTTTACATTTTGTTTTAAAAATTAAGTGATTTTATATGAAAATATAAGGTATCAATTAATAATTATATTATTCTAATATTATTATAAATACAAATAAAGAATTATTTACAACTAAATATAAATTAATGTTTTCTTTCTCTGTACCTTCGTAGCAAGTTATTTATGAATTTTGAACCTTTTTTTTCTTTTGGGGAAAGTCGAGACTTGAGAACTCCATCCACCACTGAAAATACGCCATTGTAACTATTCATAATAAAAATTTAAGAAAGCAATATTTTTGAAGACACTTTGTTACTTGTGGAAATTTATATCTACTAATAGCAATTTAAATCTATTAAATTGTTTATGATACATTGACATTTGTATTTAAAATAATAATTAAAATAAATTATTTTTAAAAATGCTGTTTTCTTTTATTCTTAATTTTATAAAAAGTATTTAGCTGTAAAAGCGTCCACTAAAGACCTACGTGAACTTTGGTGATGAATGATTGGGATACACCTCTTAAAATGTTTGGTAGAAAATAAACGACGAAAGACATATTTACCTGTAATACGTTTAAAAAGAACAAAAATGCCAGCAACGCTAATGCAGACGACGTTGTTGTCGAACGTCGTGAACCCTGATTTTGTTTCCTGTATAAACATTTTTTAAACTGTTAAATTTAATATTATTTTGTTGCATTATTATGTATTACATGAATTTAAACCTACTGTTGTTAAAAAGTCAAAAAATTTACCACGATATGTTTCTTTTTCGCCTTAGTTTACTCGCATCATAATTATGGTCGGCCAGATTACCCTACCCTAGTACTCCATTCCCACATATCTTGATTTACGTCTTCACACATAAATACATAAGCTGCCCGCATCTGATTCCCAATTTAACATGTTTTATTTGTATATGAATATACATATATATTACTCACCTTGTAACATTATTATACGCGCGCCCTATGTATGATGAAGGATAATGATTGCCGCTGAGAACATTAAAGGCACTCGCCGCTGGTACGTTAAACGACTGAGACGATAATGATGATGATTGTGACATTTCAGCGCAAATTTAATTATAATATTTTCGTATTTAAAGCTATAATAGTTAGTTAAAATCTTTGTTTTAATTCCTGTTGTTTCCTTCTGTTGCAGAAAAAGATCATCGAACACTATTTAGGACCGGATGAATTCAAAGCTCGACGCTGGGCAAAAAAAATTATCCTGACCGACCTGAAGAATATCTCTGGCACCAACTATTAGAAATTCAGTCGCGTCTTCTCTCACTGTGCGTATGCAATTTGTAGGGTCATCGCCCATGACTGAAATACATGACGACATGTACTCTACAAAACGTCCGCGTGTGTTCTTAAATATAATATGTTCCCAATTATTATAATGATAATAATAATGTAAACTGGTTTCATAAGCTGTTAGTGTTTGTAGCTTAAGTTTTATATTCTACCGTAATTATTTATTTTTTATTTAATGTAGTATTGTACTGACTTAACGTGTAATTGTGTCTGTAATATTAATTTCTGTTTAATTTTTTGCTGGCCATGTTGATTTTATTAATATTATTATTGTTTATTAATATAATATAGTTTAAGAATTACATAAAATAATAAATATTGTGAATTTCATCATTATTCTTCATATATTTACAAAAATTTTGTACACATACCTACCACAATATTATTACTAAATATTACAGTGCAGCACATTATTAAAAATTATTCATTTATCTTTGTTTCTGAATATTTTCATATACCTAAATCAACTGGTCTCTTTTTTTCAACTTTAACGCTTTATTGACTTGACGATTAAAATATTTATAAATAATTAATATAATCATTTTTATGTAATATTTATTGAGTATTTTTTATATTTTATCCCAATTTAATTATTTGATTTATATTTCAATTTTAAAATAATTTTATTTATCTATAATGTTAGTTATCTATTAAGGGCGCAAAAAATGACTTTCATGCTTAAATGTTATGTTATTGCTGCAAAATATAAAAAATAAAATAAATTTACTTGGGGTGGAATAATATTTATAACTCAAAAGCCATAAATGTATGATAAAATGTTACTATGGTTTAAAATATATTTCAATTATTGTTAATATATTTTATATCGTGGATGGTACGTCTATAACTAAATTCCCGAATTTTAATGATTTTTTTCTTGATTTGGTGGGGGTGTTTGGCCTGATCCCTGTCCCTTTCTGGATCTGCCCTGCTGCACATAATTCTATAGTGTCAGCGTCAGTTCTCCAACACTGATGGCTTAATCCAATTTAGAATTTCTAAACAAACGTCTAATAAATCGCGTCGATCTGGCAATCCGTGGAAAACGAATCATTCGCGAACTCGTATCTGATAAGATAAAATTGTACACGTTTCGACGTGGTTCAGCTGCATACTTGAGATGTCATGATAACGACTCAACACTACCATAACTGTAAAAATACTCACCAGTCGTTATTTTGTTGCAATTATTTCGAAAAAATACATTTACTTCGCAGACACATTGTTTAATGTTTTGTTACGGCCATATAACAGTTTAATAACAGTATGAAAAATTGATATCTTCATGCTACACATCCAAGCTATTCATGAAGCGTATTCCGATTAAATTATATACGAATACGTCCATATGAAAAAATACGTAAACCCAAACATAACGTATCAGTAACAATAGTAATTTTGGAGAAAAAAAAATAAAATAATTTTGGTAACATGTTAAAATATCATTGTAAATAATAAATTAGTACACCTGCAGTAATTATGTAGGTATACATTTAATTACAGTAATCTACATTTTAATAAGCTGTTCTTGACCGACAACTGTAATTGTTCTAACAGTTCTAGGTAAGTTAACTTAAGTTACACATTTAAACATATACTCACTTGTATTTATATTTAAACTATAATACATAACTTACTGTTTTGATGATGAAAAATATTGCTGGTTTGAGGAATTGCCTCATTATCATTATCCTTGTTTAAAGGACGATAATTAGATACCTATACTCATGTTTAGGCTTTTATGTTTTCTATTTTGACTGTCTTCAAACATTAAAATAATAATTTAGTAATTTTTGGTTTACTATCGTGTTTATGCTTCACATAATATAACTGGGTAGTATGTGGTTTCGACTTAGGTATGTCCTATTGCAGGTAACTTTTATAACATTTTTATAGACTGAGCAAACATATATGTTTTTTATATGCATTGAAAGAGTAAAACTTCCTTTTTTTGTTATATTTAAAATATTATTAAAAAATAATAGCAATTAATTTTACATAACACGTATTTTAATATATTTCTTATCAATATATACGAACATGATGAAAATCGTACACAGAATATCCATTAGATTACGTACAGTGACTAACTTACATAGTTACTCGATTTCAGTGTATAATTTCGTTTTACATAGTTTTTTTGTTATTATATATTGTACTATACGTATTGATTTTATTACTTAATTGTTAATGATCTAATTTTTATTTTCGTTTGCTGAACGAAATTATAAATGTTTACAAAAATAAATAAATATTTTATTTATTTTCGGAAAAAGTTAAGAAAAAAAAAAAAAATGAAAGAGAGTCGCCATCGATTCGTACTCATGTTGTGATCTCCTGTTGGCCACTTCAGACCTATACCAAGTACCTAGTAGGTACCAAATTATAGGTACCTAGTTTGCTGTATAAGCAAATGGTAACCGATGTTTCGTTTAAAAATCATGGAAGATTAGAAAACTTTTTTTAAATTGTTTCGACTAATACTAATACCACAAATATAATATTACATTCATATAATCTGTACTAATACTAATTAAACTAGTAGTTAAAAGGTCTATGGTGGTCTCGACAATGGTACCATATTATTGGTAACCATAAGTATAATATTATTGCGGTTGTATATAAAACAATGACCACGCAAAACATTTTATTTTTTTATTTTATATTCCAGGATAAATTAAATTAATTGAATCCCGAAATAATTCACTTGCATTTTATTACTTTCGTTTTATAAAATACACATGTATAACAAGTTATATTTAAAAGTTTAATTAAGTTTCTTTGTCATACCAATTCGCTTTAAATATCGTAAAAATGTATAAGTCAACCGAGCAGATGTCTACAAAGAAGAAAAAGGATATTGATCTTAGTCGAATAATTGCCGTTTCAGTCACAGATATCGTACGCCACAGCTTGAATCCAAAATTCAGACAAACCTATTTCGACACCATAGGAGTATATTATAATTATAAAAATGGATATATGATATAATGAATTATATTTTATTTCATTAGATGTTATATTTCTTGAGTTTTAAGTCAAAATGCATTTGAATTTCAATGTTCTATATTGTAGGTTACAAATACAACTGACGCTCAAAATCTTTTAGAAACCCGACTTTTGAATTTATTGGATTTAAATAAAATGCGTGTAAGTATATTGCTCAGTTATATTTTATAAAAATAATAAGACTAAAATGAATATAATTTTATAGATAGTTAACTCTCTTGAAATAATAGCGTTGTATTATAAGATATATAAATAATTAATTAATACATTTTTCTAATATATCAATATAAGTAAAAGGGCGAAATTTCTTGGTCGGGCGAAATACCATGGACTGGTGATATAAATTAATGGGTTAATGGAATTTCTGAATTGGTATTTTAATTTTGAAATCAATATACCTATCAATGCTCTTCAAAAAACGGTTCTGAGTAAAAGAGTTCTAGTAAATCAGTTTATAATTCTAACGATGATTCTTATAGTAGTAGTATCAAATGCCTTAATAAGATTGGTTGAACCTTTTCTTAACTTTTGTAACAAAAAAAAGGAACCTAAAATTTTTATTTGGTTCATAATCTGAGCACTCTTTTAGATCCAAATCGTGTACCTATAAAAAAAAAAAAAATCATGGTAAAATCAATACATTTCTCGTTTCACTCAGAATTTGAAATGTAAACGTAAAAATTAAAGTTCTTTCAGGAAGTATTATTATATAATATGCGCAAATATTTCAGCTTTGATTTGAAAAAAAATGTATCATCGAGTATTAAAAAACACTCTGAATATAAGAATTAAATGAAAAAATACCAATGAAAGTATTTACATTTTAACGACGAAAGTTCATGTAATAAATGAGTAATTATTTTAAGAACATTTTGTTTTCTAGTATATAACTAGAAAAATATGTATTAGCGTTTAAAAAATCATAGAATTATCGTTTAATGGTAAAACTTTTATGCATATATGAATATTAACTTAAAATTATGCGTACATTTTTTTCAGAAACTTGCATAATAATTAAATAAAGAATCTATTGAAAAAATAATCACTATTTAGAATATATAGGGTTATATATTTATACACAACAATATCTTATATGTTTATCTATAGTATAGATATACATATATATATTATAATTTTTTATCCTAAGCCTTGGAGGAAAATTTTATAATTATATATACCAGTGACCCTACAATCTTATGAGTAAATTTCCTCTTTTACGATTTTAAATATAAAATATTATTGTGTAATAATCTTATTTAAATTTTAATAGTTTTTATCAATATTGTAATTAGTTAGAATACAATAATTACGGACAAATTATTACTCAATTATTACTGAATTATTACTCAAGCCGTTGTTTTTATAATTTAATGAGACGAACCGAAAAAATAAATACATTATTAAAGATTGTATCATATTATTATTATAGTTTATTTTAATCAATATTTTTAATATGTCCAGGAAGAAAAACTTATAAATAATGAAAAAAACATTCATAGAAAATTACATGGCTTCGAAAATTTTACGATCTACAGATAAAATAAATACACATAAATACTCAGAAATGGTTTCATTGATAAAACATCTCTTAAAAATTGATTCTAAATTAGATGAACAAATTACAAAAACTAACGATTTTATCTCTACCAATATTCTATCATGCAATACATTGAATAATGTGGAATCAGCTTTTGAAAATTAAATGGCAAGTTTTATTTACTATAATTAGTCATGCTTAATTTTTAAAGATTTTTTTCCAATTGATTAGTATTAAGTCTACATTTTTAGAATAATATTAGAATCTATTAGTATTTGAAATTAATTTTTATTCTATATGTTTATGTAAAATATTTAAATATTACTCTATATATTTCTAAATATTTTTAATAGTTTGAACAATTTTTAAACCACACATATATCAAGTAAAACTTTTTTAACTAGATTTTATATTCGATACGGGTTAATTTTTTATATATTCATGATTAAACCAACCTGATTTGAACAGTAAATTTACATTTTATATATATTTTACTTAAGTTATAATTTATTGTTATATGTTATAATATGTTATAATGTTATAACTAATATGTTATAATTATGTAACTTTAAGTAATTTAATTAATTTTTCTACTTTCTACATTTAACATGACGTAGAATATACTAAAATATAGTATGCACATTTATAATAATTTAGTAGTAAAAAAATTACTCAACTCGTTAGACACGATTCGATTTGTTTGGTAATACTATGCATTTACTATTTATTTGCTAATTTTCTATAATTTAAAAACATACATCAAAGTATCAATTGTGTTTTTTGTTTAGTTCATTTTTTAATTAAATTAAGAATAAAAAGGATAAATAAATAACCGAACAACTCATTTTAAAAGTAATCCCTATAATAATTTATTAAAAAAACAATAAATTAAAATAAATAAAGTATAAATAATTAAAAAAAAATATACATAATCAATAGGTCAGACTACTATGGTACAAAGTGTATTGTTATACAAACAATAGGAATAAATATTAAGTAAAATACTCAGGAAAAAAAAAATCATATATAAATATAATAAAAGATTATCCTAAAAAAACATATGCGGATTCATTGTGTAGTTTAATGGTTAAATTTAGAGACGAGATCTTTGTTTTAATCTGAATGGAATTGAAGGTAGAAATTTAGAAGATGGAATATGAAACTGATAAGATAATTTTGAGTGAAAATATTATTATTTTATTTTATGAAGGGGGAAATTTAGACTTCGTTACAGGCCAAGTAGAGTTGACGACAGTCATCTCCAGATCGTCCACGTCTGCCAGCATCGTAATATACTTCGAAAGGTGCGTTTCCAGTCCTTTGTAATAAGAAACTAGTAGCGTATCTAAAATTTAAAATAGTTTAGAATTATTTTTTTATTGTGGTTATAAGATTATAGGATTTTTGTATATTTTATAATTAATAATACATATTAATTAATAAACTATAAATATTTTTATTAAAATTATAATATTTAAAATTATTTTCTTACGTTCCAAGCTGGCAGTATATGGCACTAGAACTTGATGTTTCACCTGAACATTCTTTGTTAGCTTCACATACAAACTTCTGAGCACAAACATCATTTGCCGTATTCATTGTTTTCATGTAACCCTAATTTTATTAAACAATATTAAATTATTTCAAACTATTAAAATATTAATCATATTTTAATATGCTGTATACATCTATTTTATAATATACTCATATAATATCAGATATAGATCAAAATCTTACTTTGAAAATAGATAAGCTAGCTACAGCAGCATCAGACATAGTGTCCTTTTTACCCAAAGATCTCGCTGACATAGATCTGTGACTGAAAGATGTCTTGAGTGCATCCAAAAGATTCACAACAATATTTATGAACTGTAAATATAATATAGTTATTTAACACTTGTGAATTGTGCGAAAAACTTGCAAATAATTATTTTTTATAAAATGTTAGTCTGGGTGGTAGCTAAAGCAGTGTGTGGGTATCTTACCTCTCCAGCTTGTTTAGCCATGGTGGCCACTTGATCGGGATCCCTGCTGCCGAGTACTGTAGATAAGACCGCCGCCAATACACCCTACGTACCGTGCCACCATATACCAATTTATTAAATATTTATAAAAAGAAGAAAAGCATGTTTTGATCCTAAGGACCGGGGACATAAAGCTAATTAACTATACAAACGTAATGTTTATTTATTAGGTATATTTTTTCTTCAATGATTTTATTTCTGACACGTTTTTCTATGTGTGTTCCAACTTAAAAATATTTAAGTGTATGTACATATTAATAACTATACATAAACATTTTGAGAGAACATCTCAAGAAAAATTATATAGAATAGATAAGCAAATAAGTATTAGCTGTTCTTACTAAAAGCTATAATAATGAGAGTCAATATTATAATATATTTAAGTCAGAAAATATTTTTGCCATTGAAAAATATATGCACGTAAAAATTTGATAATGTTAAATTTTAAATATTGAAATTTTTACAAATATGTATATGAATTAAACAGCACATTATCAAGCAGAAATTATAAATGTTGAAAAGTAACAGGGAATATAACATATAGTATGCTTCATAAATGTCTGTTTTTTTTAATACATTTACTTAAGACTATATAAATGCAATAACATTATTTACGCATTTTCTCAGAAGCATAGTATTTATACAAAATAGTTTTTTTTTTTACATTAATAGTGATAGATTATAGAAGGTATATACTATTATATATATATGTATATAATTTTACTGAATACTGAATTCCCCGGTCCACTTTTAATGTATACATTTTTTGCGAAAGATGATTCAAAATAATTTTTATTATTTATATATAGTAAATAATAAAGATAAATTCCATTGAAACGCTTATTTTAAAATATTGAACCATCTTTTATGTCATATGTACATTGTGATTTGTGTTCATTAAAATTGTTTATTACCTGCATGGGGGAAGAATTATCAACTTTGTCAATTCCATCTCCTGCTACGTTGCCGCCACCTAAAAATGCAGTTAAGATTTTCAGACCTACAGATAACAAATTAGCCCACGGGGATGTTGGAGCAATAGCCTGAAAATAATGATTTGAATTTTAAAATAATACATATAATTATTATTTATTCATATTTGAATAAATAAATTTCAACAAAGTAGTACCTGGTCACCATCTAGAACATCAGATTTACTTGGTCCAGCGGCTGCACTTGCTGGATTGAACAGCATTTGCATAATCATTCCTAATACGCTACTCCAAGAAAAACCACCAGCGCCTTCTTGCTAAAATTTGAAAGAAATAAACATTTTATTAAACAATTATTTAATATATTTATAATTAAAAACTGAAATAGTAGAATATTACCGATATAGAATTAGTTTGTACATCATCTAAATCATTACGATCTTCTACAATTCCTGTCGACGACACTACTTTTTTGCTAGCATTTGGTTTTTCAACAAATTTTCTTGCGTCCTGTTCGGGTTGATATATTGGATAATTGCCTGTATATACAGGGCGTTGTTGTTCGTGTTGACTTTGTATTTGAGAACGATGATCTTGTGGATACGTAAACGCTGGTGCCATCAATGTGGTTCCCACCAGGCACAGGAAGGCCCATCCTATGGCCTGTTTATTGGACATAGTTCAATCTGGAAATAGATATTTATTTAAATATTGTTATATATTAACCTATACATTAAATAATTTACTTCATTTTATTTTAAATTTAGATTTATGCAAAAATAAAAACAAAGTAAAGAACAAAAACATAGAAGATTTATAAGCAAATGGAACTTAATAATACACACATTTTATATTCAAAATTGCAGATTTTTATTATTACGTAATAATTAAAATTTAAAAAGAATAAGATATAATTTATAATTTCAAAATATATCAATACCATCGAAAGTAACTAATGAAATAATGTCTTAATATTCATCAATGTACTTAAATATTAATCTATATTATATTATATTATAAATGGGTATTATTACCAATCACAACAGGTAATAAAAGTGTTAACTTTATTTTCACGCTATTGTATATTTTTGTTATAATGACATGATATCTGCAAACCGGTCTTACAATTATTCAATGTATTTTATCTGTATAACTTTCTACTTGTGTTTTGTCTTATTATTTATTGCGGAGTTCAAAAACCTTGCATTATATACGTCAATGTCAATGACCCTATTCATCAATATATATTATTGGCAATGAACCGTCGTAGTTTTTAGAATGATTAGACTATTTTTAAAGCTATCCGAAAAATAATGTACATAATAAATAAGAATTACTTTAAAAGTAGATGTTTTATCCCTAAATTAATAAGATATTATTTTAGTTTATATAATACAATATTAAGTTATCAACATTTAAAGTGAATTAGTGAATTATTAATTTCATAAATTCACTATAAAAGAACATTAAATTTTAGCGATCTAAGACAAATGGACGTAGCCGTTTGGACGTGGGGACAAATGGACGTAAAAAAAAAATATATATATATATATTTTTGGCGTCCATTTGTCCCTATTTGATATTTTAGAGAGTAAATTTCAAAATGAAATAATCTCTCACTCACTCTATTCAAAAATGTTATTTTATTCTAAATTGTAAATCACAAGAAATGTATTTATATCCAATACGTAGATATTTTTTTTTATATTTTGATAATCTATATTGGTACATAGAAACCACCAATAACTTCGTCAGAAGAGTGCATCATGCGTAGTATATACGTGTATTTCTAAATAATGCTTACATTTTTTAAGTTAAATACTCGTTTTTTAGATGGCTACAAAGTAATGCAGAATAATAGAATAATAGAATATTCGATAATGATAATAATAGCCTCAATCCTATATTTTTAAATGTTATTATTTTTTTTTTTTTAAATCCAGAAGGTGCAAGGATCCCCCTTGCACCCCTCTCGTGGCACCCATGTAACGGTATAATAGTTTTTAACAAATCCTATTTCTTTATATTGGATTTATATCCGGGAATGGAGTAAACTAATTTTTAAATGTTTCATCAAATTAATGTTCTTACTAGTTTTTAACATTTAATACAATTTAGCATATGAAAGTTATGTAATTGATTTTATGATACTAATATTCACAAAGAAATTAAAGATATCAGTTATTTGATATACAATATAGCTAGTGAATTAAATATAGATAATGATAATTTTTATGAGGTCTATGGATAGAATATGTAATATTGAAATTACTGATAACTATGTCATGTTTGTTGTGATTTTATTTTAAAGGACAGTAAACAATAATAAGATGGAAAAAAAGGAAAAGGACAATAAAAAAAAGGTAGTAAAAAGATTAAGTAAACTAAATTGAATATATATTTAACTATCCACAAAAATGTACTGTCAAAATGATTTTAACTAAAAAATTTCGATAATATATTACAACATTTTTAAAATAATTGATTACACTCAATTTTAATAGTATCTAAACATTTTTATACTAACAGTATATATTATTTTATTGTGGCCACTATTTAGTTGAATTTTATGAATTTGAATATTATGTATTTATCAAACCATACATGATATATGTTTGTGACCTTAATATATATTTAAACAAAATAATATGTAATTTGGGTTGATGGGTGTATAAGTCAGGAATGTCTTTTAACCAATTTCTATAACGCCATAAATATACATATTTAGTAAATTGTATTAATGTATGAGTATATAGGTACCTATAAAAAATGTTTACATGATTATTTTCCGATGTTCGATAAAAGAAAAAATACTTTCGACGCAATTTTAGCATTAGACCGTGAAACATTGATGTATATACATATTTTTTATCTGATAATATTTTATAATAGTTACATTTAATTGTATTGTTTTACACCGTCTAGACACTTAGAAAGTAAACATAATATATAGGTGATCATATCTAAAAAGTAAAAACGTGTCAAATCAATTGTTTTAAAAGGAAAAATAGACATGTATCTACTTTTTATGCATACCATAGATGAGCTTATAGCAATATAATGTATGTCATTCAGATGGCTTGAATATAAATTTTGTTTTCTATGGATTAATTTTTATAATAATGGAACGAAATGATTAGCTATTGTACTAATACTGGCATATAAAATTAGGCTGTATACCTACTCTCAATACAATAGATTTGATGTACACGTATTAACAACAATTATTATAATTTACATAGTTTTTTTATTGTACTTATTATGCACATATATTTTTTAATTAACCTTATTCAACGGGTTGAATTTTAATTATAATCTAATTAAAAAGAAAAAAGAATTTTGGTACTAACAGAAATATTGACCATTCTAAATTCTTACCCATAAATGCAATGTAATATTTATAATTTCTCAGTATTTTATTTAATTTAAAGTTCTTATACGTAAATAAGAAAGTATTCAATTAGTTATACAATATTTTATTTTCTAATACTTTTTAGTGTTCGTCTAAGGTGATTTTTATTTAAATTACAAAAGCCTTATATTTTAAAAAATAACCACAAGAACAAAAAAAAAAAAAAGTTAACTTGTCATAAAGCCATTATTTACTTTAACTTTGTTCTAAAAATTATGATAAATGGAAACCATAGAAATCAAATTGAATATTCATATTTTACTATAAGTATATATATATTTCAATTTCACTTATTCAGAAAATATTTTAAAAAACATTTCATCTCAGAATTATTTTTAGAACTTAATGATTATATTTTTAAAATTCTATACCAAAAAATGTAATTATATTTAATTATTAATTACATCCATGACCAATAATGTCATTAAATAAAACCAGCCAAATATGCAAAGATTTCAACATTTTATTTGATACTTTAATATCTAAAAATTAAGGAAAAAATTACTTATCAACATTCACTTAAATACATTATTACCTCACTTAGTATAACTAATACTAAGTATTTCAATGAATGCAAAATAGCTAATCTATTTTTCACAAATTTTTTAAAAAAAAAGGTAACGTTATTAATGGAAATATGAACTTTTGAGTTGTTTTTAAAATATACTACATTACATTTTTAAATAGTAAATAACTTAAATTTTGAAATAAATACATTTCAAAAACTAAAATTATTAATCATGTTCATACAAGTTGCTTTTACAAAATTCTAATTTTATGCTCAGTGGGAAAATGCACTCCAATGTATTTACTCAGAGTTTAATATAATGCATGTAAAAAAATATCATTAAATACTCATGTATATATACATATATATGTAAATGCAGATGTACACGACGTAAATACTTAACGTTACTAACCTATAAAATAATAAAAACGGTCGTTATTAAAATAATTATGTCGAAGATCTGGGAATGCAACTGCCGACCAAAAGTGGCCCACGCCTAACCTTGACCACCATTGCCGATGTCACGCACACGCAACAATAACCAAGTAACCCACATAGTCCGGTCAGTTACTTTCATTTAAGTAGTAAATACTATACTTTTTCTTCTTTTAAATACGATCTTATCGCCGTTTTACTTCCTCATATTATTATGTTTTATTGACCTAAATTCAGTTGTACAATTTTTCAATAACTTTTAGGTACGTATTCAATTTCTGATAGAAATATACTGCGTAAGTATTTTTGTTGAAATTCATAATGAATTGAATATAATGAATATTATATTATGTTAATGTTACATGTATCATTTTATAATATTATAATAATCATAATATTAATATTTTATTCGTCGTGTCAATTTAACGGTCGACATTTGATCACTGTTCTCTTGATACCGATATCGTATGTGTCTTTATTTTTTTTTTTTTTTGTTGTACAAATTTCACTTCATAATTGGAACCGCTATGTATGTCTATGACACATAGTTGTCGGGAGAAAGTGCGGTGAAATCATCTCGCCGACCTCATCATAGAATCCCAATATATGCGGTGTCGTCGCGTGATTCATATTATGTATCTACTATTACCCGGTTAAATATTCCATGCACTATACTCAAACGTTACCTATTATTATATACCACAGCTTCAAAATGTACTAATATATTTTAATCTATGATTATACATACCTTACAAAATGGATAAACATTCGCTTATACCGTTAAATAAATATATATTACAGTTATCTTAAATTATCGTCGTTATAATATTATTGTATCATCATAACGATGAGTATTCGAAAACGTATATTTGTATCAGAAATCCAACATACGGTATGAAATGAAATATACTATTATACTTAAGCTAATATATTTAGTCAACAATCGATAATACACACATTTTGTAATTGAAAGAGTTTTTTTAAGTTTGATTTGATATGAATTTGTATATGTATTACAATAAAATATTATATCTTCATATTATAATACAATATCTTATACTTGGAGCGTACATATAATTGTGTTAGTAGACGTAATATTAAAAATCGTAAAAAATATTTCTCAAAATTTGTTCATATTTTATTTATAACTTATATAAATTATTATAATTTGTTAAATTAAATTAGTATCTACGGACTTACAAGGGTATGCAACATAAATTAAATTCATATATCATTCGCAGGGAACTATAACTTACACTTTTTAAATTAAATTAATGTACTATAAATTATAACGTTTTGAATAATAAAAAAGAAGGAAAATGTACTACATTTATGAATAAAATTAGAACTATTGTCATAATTCATTCTTACCTGCGTTCAAGTCTCCAAATTATTTTTTTCTTTCAGCCGTCAACGACTACAATCAAATTTGATGTGTTCTGTTGAAGTTAAAAATTGATATGGTTTAAGATGTAAATCTCAAGTCAGCAATATTTAACTTCTTTTCCGGAGGATGGTTACTTACGCGACTGACGGAAGGTAAATGGCCCCTGTATAGAATGCAACCGGTTCTCGTTCCGGCAATCCCTCCTTGAACTTGTTCCGGCCTCCGAGGTTGACCCACATTTCATGACCACCACCACCATTTTTCATTTTACGATATATCGTCTTCATAGGTACATCGTTATTTTATTTTCAAACCATTTCTACAGGAGAAAAATTAAGACGTAATTATTTCCAAATACGATTTTTTTCAATTATTTTATGCGCATTACTCGTTTTAATTATTAATGTAACTATTATTTAAATATATGTCTAAGTCAAAATATACACTTAACGTCTTTATATAAAATAAGAAACCTTAACTCAACTTCATGAATAATATTTTTTATTTATAATATTTATATTCGTAGAACCTTCCTCTTCACTGTATAAATATAAAAAATACATTTATAAATACACAATACATATTTTACATAATAACTAGACTTTACATGTATATAAAAATACAAAAACTATCAAATATTTATTTATATGCATCGGAATTTATATTATATTTAAACATATTATGTATATAAATATTTCGATATTATTAGGTATATTATACCTATTCTACCTAATGTACATTTTATACAGATATTGGATATCTGATTATGTGTTCTTGATGAATATTATTAATGTACATATTTATAAAGAATTAATTAGTTAAAAAACAAAAACTGATGTTTTCCATTTTCAACAAGTTCTATCCATATAATTTTTCAAGTTATAATTTTAACGATTTAATTAATGGTATAGTAATAATTAAGTTTAAATTCAAAATAATATATATATATATTATAGTTTCCATGAGCACAACATAGTAAATTCTACTTATAACTTCGTTATTTTTTTATTATTTACGATAAAGTTCAATCTATATTTTTTAGCAAGAAATTATACTACTAATATATATAAATTATATTAATTATAATAATAACCATTCGGTTTTTTTTACAATAACCGATATTACTAAATCAGTTTAAGACAGTCGATATAAAACTATTGAGGATTGACTATGATCAAGAATTCACACATCAGTTACATAATATATTATTAAAATAATTATTAGTAGTTAATAGGCATATTATAATATAACCGTAAATTAAAATATACACAAATAACAATTTTGTAATAACGGACTTTAAAAAGTTGAAATCACTGTTTATTTACTTCCTTTATAGCTTTTAACAATTTATTATAATAGCTGTAGACAATATTATAATATTTTTTCATAGTTTTACGAAAATTATAGTTAATTTTTTATTAACAAATACCATTGATGTAATGCGTTTAAAAAAAAATTAATTGATCATATTATAATTTATTCTTTAAGTTGCTTTATTGAAAAATATAGCGTAAAAACTTCAAAAATATAATTTTAATTATTTTTGTTTTATATATTCCTTGAACTATGTAAGTTCTATAAATTTATAAAATGTCATGATTAATATTAATATATGGCTGATATTTTAAATTGTACTGTTATAATATTGAAAAACTGGAATTTTAGTATCCAGTAGTTGTATAACAATTTATTAGGATTCTTAATACTTCAAGATTTGACTGAATATAGTATATGTTTATTGTATAATGTAACAGAAAAATTCAATCCATTTCGCTGAATAAAAAAACCACAAATATATCTGTCTAATAATTAACTTTTTTCATTTTCGAATATGTAAGGAGTGCAATATAATGCATATAATTTTAATTAATAATTTCAAACGGTGTCGATAAAATTCATAAATACTTTGATTTATACGTAAAAACACATTGTAAAAAAATTTTGCCACGTTTCTAGTACTTAAAGTAGGTATAAGTCAGTGACGTCCCTAAATCTTTTTATAGAGGGAGCAAACTTCATATATGTATTCACATTTATGTATTTTCCTAGTGTGGTGTAGATTATAAATAACAAAAATATTTTTAAAAAAAGGCCACGGAGGCAATGTTCTATTAGCATTCCCTCTTTTGAAGACGCTCCTGGTATAAATATGATGTAAAATAACTTAATATAATAATATAAATAATAACTTAATATTTAATCTGTATAACAAAAATAAATCGTTTATACAGTACTTTTTCTATATTTTTGTTACGATAAGATATATTTTTTATTTAAACCGTAAACATACATTTCCAGTTATTTAATTATTTAGTTATAACATTTTAAGCAATTATATTTGAAATTAACGTACATATTTTTATATTTGTTATTCAAAATGCCGCAAAAACGAATTGGCTCCAAACACATTAAAAAAAAAAAAAATAAAATGTGAAGAAATTAAATTATAAATGGATACTTGTTAATATTATATAATATTTGCATAACCGTAATTTAGAAATGTCAAACACAATTGTTATTGTTTAGTCAACTACTGTTCACTAATTATTACTACTACTTGTATATAAATAGAGATGTAACATGTGATGAAAAACTATTTTACTGAAAATTAATCAGTGGAAAATTATTGTACATGAATAATAAATTGTCAAACATATATGTTCTTTTTCCTACGAACTTCCTTATATTTATTTCAAATATAAGTTATAATTCATAAAATGTTATGTATTATGTGAGAACAACTATATGGTTTCATTTTTTCGGTAAATTATTAAAAATTATTTAGAAACAATGACATTAGTAAAAGCGTAACATATGTTTCATAACTCGTGTTTGTAAATATTGTGGTATCTACCTGATACTGTTTATTTAGAAGAATAATTGTTCGACAACATTATATAATTATTTAAAAATAATTAAATTATGTATTTGCATTGTTTCATAGGATTCATAGGAAATAGTGATTTTATTTTAAGTTATAAAATTACATGTTATATAAAAATAGGATTTTCCAAATACCTTTCCGTAAGCCATGACCTTCGAAAAAAGGGTTTTGATTCGTATCTTAATAATGGAAAAATTAGATGTGCGATTATGAACTATGTAGATCAGATCAATGGAGAAAGTACCTTAAGTTACCAATTGTTAACAAATTTATTTCTTAGTATTTAGTATTCAATTAGCCTTAATCTTAGTTTTAGTATTTAAATCACTAGTTTTATTAGTTATATGTAAGTACTAAGCTTATATTATTTGTATTTATTATTATGTATTTTGCCGATGCCATATGCTTATAACATAATTTAATATAATTAAACGATGATAATAATTTAGGAGAAATAAATATTGTCAGGATACTCCCACCTCAAAAAAAAAAAAAAACCAAAATACACAACTGAAAATAAACATATAACTATGAATTTGTATTGAATGAACTAAGATAGAGGTGTACAACCTTTTTTAATTCACAACCTTCAAATTCATTTATTTCGATGAGGTGACGCTTCTTACCAACACTATGTAAGTACTTATATAATATAGACTTACTTAATGTTTACAATAGTTTTATTCATATAAATTAAATCATTCATTTTTGGTAATTTTTAAAAACAAAAACACAAAATTAGAGTTATATAAAATCTAAAATATTTATATTAAGTTATATGAAATCATATACATAAAATATAACTTTTTCATTTTGGTGGGAAATTATGAGCAAGTTCCTAATAAAATTTGGCAATTCTGGATTATTGGGATATGGGTTTGTATTTCCAGGCTTCGTACCACTGGCCTTGGGTATTCAGGTTTGGATGAAATTATGCGCTGTCAATTTTATACAACATTTATTATAACAGTTCAACCCTTCGACCCCATAAGATATTTTATTAAATTCAATATTAGTAAATCACTATAACACATATTTATTGATATATATTGTATGTAGGTATACCACTGATAATATAATAATAATAATATAATAAAAGATACATTTTTCGTTATAAACCGTAATAATTATTATTTTTTTTTTAATAATTTTTGACATATGATTCGTTTTTTTTGTAAAATGTATTTTAGTTGATAAATTGTACAAAATACAAGTGCAAATAATGATCATAGTATTAATTTGTATGGTATATATGAGAATAAATAATGTATAAGTGGTTGTTGCAGCAATGAGCCTAAATGACCAATAAAACGTCAGTGAAGAAAAAGAAGATATAATGTATATAATATAATAATAATATGATTAAAAATCTTAATAATTATTATTTAAAGTCAGCTATATATTATGTATGAAGAATATGATATAAAATAATTTCCTTACATCAATATTAAATGTAATTACAACAAATAATAATTATAATTATCAATATTCATTGAACATTGTTCACAAATAAATCATATTTACCGGATATATAGCAGTTTTATATAGTTTTTTAACTTTTTCCGGAAAAATACCTATAATTTTGTAGCTTATAATTTAAATATTTTAGTTTAGTATTAACTTGCTTTTAACTTCTAAATTAAATAAATACAGTTAATTGTTACATTATTTGATCTACCAACATAAACTGTAATTGCCTTACGGAAAAAAAAAATTCGATGAATTGTAAAACATTTAACACTCGCTGTTTATTTGGGATGAAAATACTAGGATTCTCGAGAAAGGAACTTAATTTTGTAATTAAATATTAGGTAAGTAATTTTATTATTATGTTTATATAATAGTACATATTTATTTTCTAAATATTTTCATTGAATTATTAAAGTCCATTAGTACGTCTTCGCACTTTATTCGTGGTATTATACACTGATTTAATGAACAACTTTATAACTGTTTATTTCTTTTATAACTTAAATGTATTATATTAGGAGATTTTATTTAAATAACCCCCCATATATTGTTAATTCAAGATTAAATATTATAAACCTTATAGAAAAATAGTAGTCGATGCATACTATTTAGTTTCGTGGAACGAGGGAAAGCGATCATAATGACTTTCTTCAGTATATACCAGTATAGATATAGTAATAATAATAATATTAATAATGGATGGTTAACTTTTTTTTGACGACAAATTGAAAATTCCTACGGGAAAACCACTACAAATCTACGTATATTCAACTTTCTTACGCTTATACGTTAATCATTATCACCAATATGTTACATTTAAAGGATTTAAGTAATAATATTAAGTTATAATAGATATTTATTTAACATTTATTCCTAAAATAATATTATAAAAAACGTAGTTTCTATGTTCAGTGAAGTATTATTTATATATAACTCGCGAATGACAGTATTAAAAATGCATAATTTTTTTTAAAAATACTTATTTAATTTAATTTTTATTATAATTTTAAACTTTATACAAAATTAGTTTAGTCATTTGAATTAAAGGTGGCTTGAATAATAAAATGACTCACTCGTTATGAAACTGCTAATCCCAAAATAATTGTTAGCATGTTGTTCATGTTTTTAAGAAGACGTAATACTTTCGAAAACATAACATTCTCAATATGATGTACAATTATTATTAGTCTGTTCCTACGTGAAATTCCAATTTTCAATTCACCCAATAAGTATACCTATATACTGTGCGTCTGCACACTTTCATATCCTAGTGAATGTGAGTCAACAGTATTATACATTCCGAAGTTATTATTCAGAAAATTAAAAGTAAGTAGCAATTTTCAGTTATTAATTATCATAAAAGTATTTATTTTATTGGTTTTTATTCATTGATTTTCATACCAGTGTGGAGTAAGCATGCGTATCAAAATAAACACGGCAACATAATTATAAAGTCACTCCACATTAGATATACTTGAAAATAACTGTAATCTTGATGGGAATAAACTCTACGTTTACATTAATCATTTGATTTTTCTCCACGCTTGCAATTAGAAAATTGATTTTGTTTTCAAATTTCTCGAATGTATAGTTTTTATTAGAAAATTACAATCGAAAACATAATACTAGACAGATTTATCTGTATAAAATAATGTATTGATGGACTTTTAAGTCTCATTATTAATTTAATCTGGTGTTTAATGGTGAGTGGGGAGGTAAATACAATTTTAATTTATATACAATTCTGTACACGTGTTTAAAACTTAACAGGTGTACAAAAATAAAGTTTGGTTTGCTACAAATACCCACGAGAGATTAAAAATTAAATTTTTTAGTAGTTGAATAATATAATTACAGCGTTATTTCATATGTTATAAGTTATAACTAATAGTTTATAATTCTCCCATTGAGTGGATAATCTTTAAAAACCTTTACGGTTAGACAACATAATATAATCAAGTACAAAAATGTATAACCGTAATAAAAATGCAGACGAAATGAATCATTTTTGTTGTGTTATTACTATTTTTTAACATAATACTATTATAATATTTTGATTTATTAATTATCATGTTTAACAGGATGTAGTTATAGTGAAGTTGAACGATCAAAGTATTACATTCTGAGGAAAATTTTTCATTATTCCAGTTAAGGCGAATCATGTACTCATGCTGTACATACTACACAGTACATATACAACATATAGTTTTAACAATGCAACTCGTGATGAACTGTTTTTTGCGTACTATTGTGGTAAGTTTAACGCGGCAATAAAATATTTTATCTATATATTACAATTTTTTTAAAAAAAAAATGAAAAAGAACATATCGTTAGTATTGAGTTTTATTAGTTCAGTTTTAAACACTATTATCCACATGCTGTAAAAATGCATGTATTGTACCTATAATTTAATACCTATATAATAAGTTCTCTACATGAAGTGCCTATTTAAAAGTAATAGGTAGGTAAATGTTATAATAGGAATATTCGTTATTTTCAACTATGATCGAAATTTTTGTTAGAAACATACATTTTTTCAATAATATTTAATGTGTTAATAGTTAATATGATGACTAAAGATAATCGATATTATAAAGTACTTGTAATTCTTGTATCTTACCCATACACACACACACACACACACACACATATCTATATATATATATATATATATATAAAATTATACTATATCAACCTAGATATTATGATGGTGTTGTGGCATGCGATCATTCTGTATTACCGTTATGAAGCTGACCCACCTGTACATGTGTGTGCGTGTGTTTGTGTGTACGTGTGTATCCTCAAACAAGCGCCTGTGTAACACACATTCCATTCCATCCTCTCACCCAAACACAACCGGTAATCGTACCCATGTATGATAATAATTAGTGTGTGTCGCCTTGCAACCTATCACGATGACCCAGAAGCGGATGGTATCTCTAATCGCTGTTGTTTTTATTTTGGTTTTTACCTAAGTCCATAGGAACGTCATCAGGCAAACGATAATCGTGTCAAATCATAATATTCGACTATTATAAAATATTCACCCAAAATTATTCGTGTTTACGTTTTCGTTAAACGAAACATTCAAATACGCACGATTACTGTATGTACTCACGGATGCACTGTAAATTATAAACAACAGTGTATTTAGTCAATAATTCGTCGAAAACAAAAACAAACTAGTAATTGATCAATAATTCTCAAATTTCTCGAAATTTATTGTGCAAATGGTCACATGTTCGTGGATAATGTTGAATAAATTACACGATAGCGTTAATTCGATTTAAACAATGAGTGTACTATTAAACTAACATTGTTTAATGTGTATCATAAAAAGTAAACTTAACATAGTGTATATTATACTACAAACTTTCGCAGCATAGATTTACAAATCAAAGATATATACATTATTTCGTCTAAGAACACAAGAGTTGAATTTAAGTTTATAATGAAACAAAAAAATACAGAGATAGTCATTTTGCATCCCGACAACGTTTAATGACAACACGAATTGCGATCCTAACTTAAAAATATTATTTTCCTTTCTATTTCATACAGACTTAGAACTGTCGATAGCATATTATGACTAATTGCAAATTTGCAATTAGAAATAAGTAAAATGAAAATATGTAGGTTTAAATAATAGAAATATAATGTAATAATTAAAAAAATTATAAATATAAAATTAAAAAAAAAACTGGTAAAAACTTTATTATAGTCGGAAAATTGCTGTACTTTTTCATCTTCAAGTAAAATTGATTGACGCAATTTATGTAGTCGTTTAGATTAAGATGGACGAAATTTGTGTACCCACTTATCAAATTTTTTTTTTCGGATGTAACCTATTTTTCAAAATTCCCCCCCCTCTATAATTCTAATATCAGAGTACGTTAGACATAAATTAGTCTCCCTCCTATCTTACATAAACGTTTTTCATAGACCATTCATAAATTATTTCATTCTTATTTATGAAATTAATTTCTACAATTATCAATATAAAAATAATAATAAGAATAATAAGATGGCACGTCATGGTTGCTGTCGGTATTCATTTAATTTTGCTTTTTTTACGTGTAAATTCGAATCATATAGATATGATGCTGTAATCAGATTTGAAATTTAGCCCCTCCCCCCATGAAATGTATTGTTAGATTACTCGAACCCTTCCCTTAGTATACTGACGTATTATTTGAGTGCTCCTTTAATTCTACGTCTATGTTAATTTGTATAGAATATGTAAAAGTTGTTTTATTGTATTAAAATTTAGTATACATTTTTATCATTATAATTATATAGCATATAATTGTAAGTATATTAAATATATAACATAGCAAATTGTATTACGAGAAGATAACTCTTTGACTATTATTAGTTTAATTCAAATTTTGTTTATTAACAAACTTTATATCATTAAATATGTGTGAACGGTTTCTTTTTATTATTTATTTATATAAATATCAGCGTATATTTAAAGTGTGATTATGTGAAAATTAAACTTGTATTTGTAATTTGTTTCCTCGACGCGCCCAGATTTACCGTTTTTCATTCAAATCAAATCAATGGATATGAACTTTAAAAATTTTCATAAACAGGTTAGTCATGACCACAACCACGTGAAACATCAATCGCTAAAAATAATAATAAAAATTCAATTATACTACAAAACATAGATACGTATACGACTTTGAAAAATAAATTTTCTTTTCACGATAACATTTTTATTAACTAATCACTTGAGTTTCTATAACTAAACATTCATAAATATCTTTAATAACGTTTCAAAAAAACTTCATCTAGTCTTTAGACCTGCAAAGTGTATATATTTGTAGGTACAATTAAAACATCGAGTTTTTTTTTGTTTTTAATTCTGTTATACTATTTTTTCAATATAGCTTATATTATTTCATTAAATAATAACATTTTGTTGATCGGCAATGGAATATATATTCGTAAATTTTGTTAATAAACGCGCAATAATCTACTTTTTTAATTAATATAACGGTGCACCAATGGATAATCAATGAATTAGGTTTGATTTGTAGACACTTTAATTAGTTAGCTTCAGTATTACAATACAAACCAATGGTCTTATTACATTTTTAGGTTACAATGTTTTTAATTATATTTCACCATTTCAAAATTTTAAACGGAAACAACAATGTCCGGCGGAAAATTTTATTATTTTAATTTATTTTATTTTATTACAACAATAATTATTTAATTATAATTATTTATATTAAATAAATCATAAACTTAATATTTTATGAACATTTAATTAATTTAATAGTTAAAAATAAACCAATAATCTAACCACGATTACATATCAATCTTGATATTACTTACTTTTGTTAAATAGTTAAAATACACATAATAGCATGGTTATTACTAATTTTTTAGTTTGTTTTTATTAGACAATGTAGAATTTATTTCAAACGTTTTAAAATATGAAATTCCTTCATTATATTAAATTATAGTTTATTGTTCATTTAAATTAATCGGCAAATTAAAAGAAAAAAAAATCTACGAACTCTATAGAAAGTGTATTTCGAACGCGTAAAATTGTCTTCGGAAATTTAAGTAGGTATAAATAAGCATCTGCTAAAAATTTAAATTGTTTGCCTTATTATGTGTTCAAACATCAATAAAAATAAATTAAGACACGACCGATGAATAAAACCGATAAAAAGTAAAAAAAAAAATGAAAAATGAAAAAACGACAGTATTCTCTACTGCAGCAGTTATAGTAATTGTGGGTACCTATCAATTTTACTCGTTCAACTGAAGCATATAATACACCGTCTAGGTAATTTACAAATGACGACGAGAGTCACAGCTATTACCGATGAATGTCATCGCGGTGTTTGTGTGCGTCGTCGGTGAATTTTGAAGTAGTCCCTAAATTTGAAATAATCATAACCATCGAATCGTTGCTGAATAATGAAAGAAATATCCTCGAACAAAATAAGAATAAAGAACAATAAATGTAATGTTGACAAAAACTCATTGCAAATTTCAATAAGTTTTCGTATTCCTATAATTAAGTAGTATTATATTCAAAAATTTATTAAAACAATAATACTATATCATTATACGATACTCCATTTTTCAAATGTGTTCAACGTCCAACAACTAATTCATCTAACTAACTGGTTATTAATATAATTTTTATATGATACAATACTTTATAGTTATGCGTCGCTATACTACGAGTATGTTATAATATTTTACATCACTATTATAGTACACTGTTAATTGTTATGGTTAGGCTTTTTTCTATCCAATATTGAATGAATATACTCGTAATATTAAAATAAAAAGTAAAATAGATTTATTTATTTGAATAATTAAAGGAAAAAAAGCCCTTTTACAAAAACATTTTAATATTTATAGGCTTAAACATTTTTTTAAAAAAAAATCTTTATGTAAAAATAAATAAAATAGAATATGTATGTATGGAAATAGAATAACTAATCATAAAAAATAAAAATAATAAATAAATTCATAGTAAAAATAAAAATGCTTAGAGACACCATAAGTTGTTGGATATTATTCCTATACAAGTCAGAAGTTACTTACACAGTATTGGGTAATAAGAAATGTTAACGATGCGCTCGTAAATAGTTGTTTGATTTATAATGTCTGATTGAAATTATAATATTATTAGATTTATACCTATATATGTTATTTGTTTGGAGCATTAACAAAAAGTATAATAAATGTTTGGGTTGGGTATATGCATACCGCAATATCCATAGATTTTTTTCATCATCAAATGTCCGTCTCGTATTAAAGTGGCGCCACTGTTAATATCTACACGAAACAAGTATAATATTATCTAATTTTTGAACATGGTAACTATGCAATGGTCTCGAATCCCTTTTATATAACTTAACCAAATGCGTATGGAATGTTCAACAATTATACTAAATCGACTTCACATTTCACTAACACGTGAGATAAACATCGCCTTAATTTCTGCACCCTCCGTTTTCATAGCACTGGCTTACTTGTATTCGATATACAACATTAACGATACGTGTAAAGTACCTATCTAACTAATGCATGGTACGGTGGCGCGGCGTTGTTCGGATAATGACGATTTTCGGATGTGTTATTATTTATCATTCTATACGAATTACGTACAGACGTATAGTGTTTATTCTTTATACTTTATACTTTTGTAACTATGGAAATTTGAACAATAATCATACCAATGCGAATATGATTATAATACTATACCTACCCATTGATCGAGGTATATTGAAAAACCGGGTCAGTGTTACGCGTACGAGGGGAAATTGGATTCATTTTTTAAAAGGTCACCGTAGTCGCATCATGCGACGTTTATTATAATCGCGTTTTTGTTGCAAATCTGAACCTGTATAGCGTAGGTATACGCCGACAGCGCTGCAACGGCAGAATACGTCACCACCATCATCACAGGAAACGCGGTTTTATTTTATTTTTACTTTTCATCCGATCCGTGTGATTTGCGACCGAGTTAATATACATAATATAAGATTGTAAGCGACTACCGTGAACAGAGGATTATGTAGCGGGTAAACCGTAGTATCTAACCTCCCCCTATCGGTGAAAGTTCAGGAAAATCAAGAATTTATCTCCTCGTCAGACCTCAATATTATTACACGTTAGTATATACCATACCAATGGAGTACTCAAGATTTTTTAATTGGTGATGAAGGACTAAACAAAGAAAATAAGAATTTGGTATCTTAATAAACTAGTTTCAATAAAAAGTCTTACAGTAGGTAATTTTAATATTTTATTGTTATATACTTTTTATAATACATACATATATTACTAATATCTATTGGTAGTAGGAACTGTTTTATAACACAAATGTGATATGATAAATTTAAATTTAATTTTTGTACAACTTCAAAATACATCTATTTTTGGTATTTTATTATTGGCTCGTCATCCATTTACATTCTTCTGGGTGCTTTTTGTAAGATTAATTGATTATTTCGACCTTCCATAGTTTTTCTTTTTTGTTAATATTGGTTAAAGCCAATCCATTAAGTTGTTCTTCCGACATAATAGACCGTAGACACGTTTTTAATCGTTTGAATAAATAAAAATATATATACATAAAAAAAAATACATATAATAAATATCATTTATAATATATTATAAATTCCACAGTCTAGTAGTTTCATCGTAGAAACTTGCATTTTCGGACAAGATCAGTTTGGTATGATTATATACTATATTATATGCATTGAGAAACCTATCACCGTGCTCCATATTTAATATAACTAAATATATTAATTTTCTATAACATATATTATCTTATATCAATTTACAAGTTTCACTTTTTTTAAGTAGGTAATTCTCTACACAGAAGAGACTATACAGTAAATAATTATTAAAATAACTGAATTGTTTACGGTTACTCCATTTCTAAGACCATATTTAATTCCAATCGTTCACTATAATAAACGAGCATATAAATACAACGAACAAAACATTTGTTTGGATTACTATTTATGTGGAACTGATTGAAATAAACATGGTAATAAATCTGATATTTAATTATTATGTCTTGCTATTCTTTAGAATGTAAACAGAATCACGAATTTAAATTCACTGACGAAATGAACTAAAAACAAAACATACAATTTTATTTTATTTTATCATTAAATTTATTATTTTTATTTGGTCGATATATTAAGTAATAACGATCTGGTAATTAAGTAACATGAGTGATCTGCACAATTCTCGAAGACACTCGAGAATGTAAATTGTTTATTGTATTTTATGTAAAATAAGATTCTAATGTGGTGATTTAAACACAGTTATAATCGTAACGAATTAAATAAACACCAATATCCAAATTAAAAATTAATGATTTTTCTAGAAATTGCATAACTTTATAGAGCGCTTAACTGCTTTTAAAATGTATTATACGTATACATAAATAATAACATGTTAATATCTAGAAATAGTAATGGTATCTAAGAAAATATTTTAAAAGCGATTTCCTTGAATTAGAATAGATTATTTACGTGATATTGTAAACACGAGTAATAGATAATAATTAATAGGGTTCGGGACTTGTTGCATTTGCATATTGATTAATAATGACCGCAGAATAGTCCAAGTAAGATTTAATTTTGTTTTAAGTCATAACAGATTGAAATACAAAAATTTTAATTACATATTTTCACATATTTTGCCGTTTTCTAAGCAAAATGCATATTTGACAAATTTTGGCAGTTTAATTGTTATTTATAGCATATTTACGCAGTTTTTGTTTTATGTTAAGTACATTTATTTTAAAGGTTAACTTTATTTATTTTTTACTTTCATACGTTATTCAATATACCTAATCACTCGTAATAAGTAATTGTTTCTTCGTATAGCTCGGTTTATTAATAAAGATGAGATAATATTATTAACTGGATTTAGTAACTAAGGAAATACTTAATTATTCCTGCGAATACTATCGTTTATCGACGATAAATTATTGACTTATCGTAAATCGTTTAAGAGTAATACTTTGTAAAAGGAAAATAAGAATTCCGTTTGTTTTCGTGCGTCGTGGCTTTTAAAATCGTTATTTTTGTAGCTCTCGTAATTTTAAAGATGTCGAAAATAACGAACGTATTAGACAATATATCACCGAGTTTGGAGAAAAAATTTTCATTGTAGGAGAAAACGGAGAAAACGAAATCGAACATACACTTCAGTAATAAATATTGATAGTGTTAGTGTTGTCAAAAATAACTAAATACAAAAAATTGTCTAAATCAAATTTTTAATTGGCATTTAAAAAATATTCAGTTGCATATTTTTGCGCATATTTCGGTTATTTTAAGTGCATATGTGCATGCATATTTCCTACAATTTGTGTGGAATAAGTCCCGAACCCTAATAATTAACATTATGAACAACGTGAATAACATATTCAAAGTAAAGTTGATAGATAACTGTTTAATTACGATAATGAAAGAAAATGGTTTTTATATTATGGACGTGTTTATATTTTGTGATAAGAGATCCGTTATTGCAGTCAGTTCAATAGTACACACATATTACGCGCAGATCAATAACAAATATTATTGAACGTGTGAAAATAGGTAAACTAAGATTATAACGATTAAATATAATATTATACTTACCTACACAACACACAGAATTATTTATTTATGATAATTATGACAAAAACGTAAATCAATTAAGTGTTCAGTGCAACCCCTATTTTTCATAAAAATTCATACTACATATTTTGTAATGTAAAATGATATGATACAAAGCCCCCTCTACCCTAATTCCATATGAATATAATTTTTATTACAATATCAGTAATAATGTTTAATAATAGTTATTTTTTATTAATCAAATTGCATATTATATTTTGGTTAAAATATTAATTAAAATATTAATTATTATAAACTACCAATCTGTTATTATTTTTTAAACACTAAAAATATACTTATATCTGGTATAAATCTAAAAACTATTTTCAAATTATTATTTATTTTAATGCGGGATGTATAGTTTAAACTTTAAACTTTAAAGTGTAATAGATTTATTTAAGTCCTCATCAACTGTCTTGCTTAAACTAACTTTCTGAAAAACATCTTCATAGTAGTATTATTATTTATTAGTATTTAGTAAGTACACACTTCTCGAATCTTTAGTGCGCACTTCCAATTTCAAAATATACACTTTGTGTCGGGGTTCACTAAAAAAATAGGGGATGGTTCAGTGGTCGTTTAGATAGACCATCTACTAACATAAAATATAACGTGGTACATGCTATTTTTTCCGTTGCACAGAAAAATATAAAATCATATAATTTATCATATAATCATGTAATTACTTGTATATATATAATATATATATATACAAGTAATTATAATATAATAATATATATATATATTATATTATAATAATAAAAAAAAGTCACTGTTAGTTGTGGCTTATTTTTATGATTCAATGTAAAGTCCGCCGGGAAATAAATGTAGTACGAATTTCATCAACTTACGATGCAAAAACTGTAAAAAAAAGAAAAGAAATGTAACTCGTCGAATGTGTACTGCCAAATATGACGATTCCTTAGACATTATTTAAGAACTTAACTTGTATAATATGTACATACGAGTCACGCATCAATGCTACATTTGACATCAAAAACAAAAAAAGCCTGTATAATCGTACCGGGTACTAATAACAATATTAATGGCGTACCTAATATTATTATGTTGATGGGAAATAATTATATTAATTATTGCAAAGGATACAGCCTATTTGCGCCCCGAGGGATGTGGACAGATGCGCCCAAAAGATAAGGTACTATCTGCTGATTTATAGCCCATATGCGCCTATTTTACTTACAATGTTGCCATTGTGTTTCATAATATAGATTATTTTTATCTTGATAAATACTTAAATTAAGTAGATAAGTATATTAGACTATTAAAGTAATTATTAGTAGGCATTTAGCTGTACTCGTATAATTAAATATTATTAAATTATTTAAGATTGAACTGTTATAAGTAACTGTAGAACGTACATGTTTGGGTTTAAGTTTATACGTAGTGACCTAAGCATCATTACCATCTAATTTGCTCAATGAAATCATTATTATAAGAGCAAATAATATGGGTATAGAAATTTAATATGTGTTTTTAAGTTTAATATTTTTATAAGTATACATTGAGTGATACAATATGGAATGCACATATTAATTTTTTTGTTAATTATTTTAAGTTTTTCAAGTGTTATGTTTGAACTTTGATTAGGATAAAATGTTTTGTGTTTAAATTTTTTTCATGTTTATCAAACTATTATCATTTATCTTATATTCTTAAATTTTTTATGTATCTTAAAGAAAAAAAAGTTATAAGTATACTTACTTATGTAGTTATGTAGTATTTTCTTTTGTTTTATGCTTATTCTTACCTACAGTCACAACAACATGCATAAATGATTTTTTTAAAGTACTTAAAATTTAAGTTCAATAAAAAAAATCGACTGTTAAAAAAAAACGAAAACTCGGCTTAAAAGTAGTTATCGGTAAGTTTGATGATTTAAAACCGCTTCCAAATAGATAATCGGTAGTCCCATTTGTTATAGTTATTTTGGTTACCGGGAATCGATTACCGCTATTTCTAAAAACCACAAAGACCGGCAACTCGTTCCGAAAAAATTTCTGGGTTCTCTAGAACCGGTAACCAATTTTTCCGGGAGCGGTTTCAAACCCTGTTTATTATATTAAGATCCATTTTTATACACTCGCAACTCACGCATCATACTATAGTTAAGGATTTGTAGTTTGTGTAAAGTTTCACTACGCATACAAGAGAGTGTGACGTAAAAATTAAAAATCGTTTAAACTAATAAATAATATGTACCATAGTATTAACTTTAAAAGGTAATTAATAATTATTAGTATTGCTTGTATTCCAGAGTACAGTTTAGCAACGTTGTACAGGTTTAATACATTTTTATTAAAAATATTTCGGGCGCAAATGGGTTATGATTTTTTTTTTTTTTTTTGTAATAAAATGTAACTTGTGAAGGATTTCACACTCATGTAGTCATAAAGAACATTATTGGGCATTATTCTCTGCAACCCACAATAGACTCGCGTAGCCATAGTATCTATATACATACTGTATAAACCACGGTTAAAAATATACATAAATATAAATATATTTCTTAAACTGTGCTGTAAAATACAAAGTAATTATAAAATAATTGAATGATTATTATCACCAATGCAGTAGATAACGCAAATTCCATATGATGGTGCAACGTACCTAAATATTATTTGTCCGAGTGAAGTGTAAATTAATTTAAAAGCAGATGGAAACTGCTATAAGTGTGAATCATGATATGAAATATGATAAGAAGTGTGCACTATTTAAGATGAAGTTTATCTTAAACCGTGTAAGTGTGTGAATATGGTAATATGGCATAACAAAGTACATTTTATCACGACCAAATTATTCTATTCCTATATGAAGTATATGAATACGGCCGAATGTGGGGGGGGGGGGGCATTTTAACAACCAAAACACCCCTCCTAGCTACGTCACTGATTAGTTGCAAGTACCAATGCAACGTAACCAGAGTAGGACGAAACTGTATATTATACGTATATTTAATAAGTTATTCTTCAAAATAACTATACACGAGACATGACATTCGAGCGTTCTTTGTTCATTAAAATTATTAGACTCGATCGTTTATTACGTTTCTTTTGATAAAGTAACATCAATTCATTACGAAGCTGTAAAACTTGAAACATAATGTGAAAATTACATTTATATTAAAATATTTTAAGTGTGCAATGATTACTCATCTACCTACTAAGAAGTACTAAAATTTACAGATGATTGAGTCATTTTTGGATTTTATATGATTACTGTTATTATCGTTTTAAAATTGAAAGATGTAGTTTTTCCATTTCGTATTATAATAATTTGTATCCAATCGAAATTTGTCAGCTATATACAGAATATTAATATAGTAAAATGCACACTAAATCGCAAAACAAATTAAGTACAAGTCGTATACAATATACCAACTTTACATAGACAAGCATACATGCAAATGTGTTTGTAGTAAAAATTACGATACACAGTTGTAGCCTATTTAACTTATAGGTAGGTATGTCGCGAATGGAATGCAATTTTTAATCTAATCAAACCCATTTGTGCCGTATATACATGATAGTACACTCGTATACGAGAACATGTCATTTTTAATGCACATATTAAATGTATAACGTGGGATTTTATAATCTCATCCGAATTACCGTATAATGTAGTATTCTACTTTTTTTATTTATTTTTCATAATTGCGGCGTTCTACTTTTGCGACAACATATGACGATGTAACAGAAAGAAAGAAAAATACCTAATATTCACTATATTCAATTCATAGATGTATGTTGATTTCCTCCCCCCTCCCGTTCGTCGTGATAGGTAATAAGATAAAGGTACTTTTTTGCAAAACGGCTTTGTGAATAATGAATGTAAACCAACTGTGTAATGGCAAATTCGACGAAAGGTTCAATCGTTCATACATTTTGTCACATTTTCAATGCGTTAACCGCATTTTAAGTGGCATATGGAAAATAACACGTATACATATGTATAATATATAGTTATACCTAAACAATAAAAAATGAAGAATATATTTGTAACATACAGACGTATAAATATTATAACAGTACAATATATTGGTGTACGTTTGTAACGAAGAATATCGTGTCATGACTAATTTTAATTCTCATTTTTAAACACCGCGTATAATATTATAATACGTTTTAAAATGTGTAAAATATTACTGAATAGTACATAGATTCGGTATTCGACCTATTTAATACATAAACATTGTATTTTTTTCCGTTGCAATTAATATAACACGTTCATATACCTATGTTCTCCAGTTGTGTTTATTTTAAATAGTTATTATAAAGATTCAGTCTCCACTAAGAGTACCCAAATGCATTTGAAAAAGTATTTTCAAAATATTTGCATTATATATATATATATATACAATATAAGTACATACTATAATAGTATATACAAATATACAACATAGGTATAGTGATATTTATAGTATAACTAACAAATGATTACAAAAATTAATCATGTATAAAAAAAACTATTTGTGCCACGATTCGATGTTCTTATGTATACATTTGTGCATAATTGTATTTGATAATAATATAAAAAATAAAAAATATTCCAGTTATGTATGTATAGTATTTTTTAACATATTCGTAAACCAAACTGATTAAAAAAAAAATTGCTTGCGTTCGATATTTGATATTAAAAATGAAAATTGGGCATTGGTGCGTATATATTTTTTAAAAGAAAATAGGCGATCATTCTTGTATGTAATTACTCGTATAATACAAACCACGCGTAATGGCTTTTCTTACAATATTATTCTTATAACACTTTTTTTTTATTTAAAAATATAGAGCATGTATATATGGGTTAATCTAGATACGTCGAAAAAAAAAGTTTAGTTATTATGAATATTTTAATAAAGTAGCATAAATGTAAAACGTATATATTTCAATGCAGTTACACATATTTTACAATTATTTCGTTCTTATTATAATATTAACTATCAAATCGGAAAATGACCAGTTTGCGGTCAGCATTACAATATAGGTAGCAGAGTAATTATTTGGTTGCCACAATACAATTTAACACTTATTTAATAGGTATCAATCAGTATACCTATATAGCTTCGATAATTAACTGTTTATTTTTATACGTGTAAAGAATATATCTATGGTTCAATGCCTTGTAAACAAGCATCTCTATAGTATTAATAGTTTTTAATAATAAATGTAGAAAATATTAATTATCGAATTAGTCATGCAATTTTTATAAAAACAAACCTCGTTAAAACTAATATTATATATATTATTATATATTAGCTATTGATTTGATTTGTGATAACTATTAAACTATAAATTCATATATTTATTTTAATTTATTATTGAATAATCCGAGTATTAACTTTTCTAGATTTCGAATTAGCAAAGTCATTGGTTATTTTGTTTACATCTTGTTCATTAATATTTTCTATTTAGATATCGATACATTGATACCAAAAAAAACAGTCGGATTGATTAAGTTTTTTGTATAGTAATTTTAAATTAATTTTAACTATGCCAAAGATAATATAACAACTCGAAAATGGATAAATCAATATATAATAGGAGTTAAGTTACTATGTATATTTTTAACTATAATTTAGTTTTTAAAAACTAATACTAAAAGTTGTTTTTAGTGATTATTAGTGGATCTCCAACGTCTTATCATAAGAAAAATTTAAACTATAATAGTGGTCATGCATATTAAGTTGCCTATACTGACTACTCAAAATTTGAATAATTATAGAAAATACTATGTGTGATTAAAACGTATAAATTCAGAATTCAGAAATCCCGAAAAATTGCCTATACATCTAAATGTGTATACGTGTAATAGGCGCCATAAGACGTATTAAACGTGTAGAAATAAGAGCTATAGAGAGGGAGAGAGAGAAATAATTTAATACCTCACTATAATAATTTATTACCTTGTTCTATGTCAAACACGTATAAAAAAATCTTATGACACAAGATAGTTCAGATATATTTTCCAAAAATCGCATCAATCACAGATGAACGACAATTATAAAACGTCGCATTACATACCCATAGTATAGCATAAGCATTGTCTATGTATACAAATGTACCGGTGGAATTTACATAAAAAAAGGTAGGAAAGGTTGCAATAGGTGGAGTTTACATGTGCCCGTATAAATCTAATCAGTCCATCAAATTAATACCACTGAGTATAATCGAAAACAATATTATATTAATTAAAATCTTAAAAGTAATCTATCTCTAGTACAGTATTAAAAAATAAAAATGGGTTAAAATAAATGTTATTTTCGTTTATTGCGGACAATATACCTACGTAAATAATAGGTACCGTATTATCGCAAAGAATAAAAATAACAAACGTAATGGTTTTAATTAATTCACATTGCATTTAATATGAGATTCAATTCACGTATAACAAAATTGTATATGACTACTACGCGTAGAATTAACCAATGCTATATGTACAGCCAATATAGGCATCAACGAATGTTTCCTATTGACATACTTATTAGTTACATTATAAAAAGTCGTTTGTGTCATAATAAAAATGGTCGAATATTCAAATTATATTGTTTATTATTAAAATTCAGTGATTACTGGTTCTTGATGTATCTTGCTACTTGAAATATTACCTCAAGGTGTTTCCAGGTGACGGATATACAACCAATAAAAGAAAAAATGTTCTTGATGTATTAAATAAGCATATTATGCAGAGATAAGACGGTATTTAAATATGTGCAATATCACAGTTTATTTGTCTATGATTTAAGTAGATACACAAACAACTATTTAACCACTTTTTCTGTCCCCTCTAAATTGTAACTGTAATTGAAAACAGTTGGAACCTGTAGGAATTTTACGCGTAATATTTTCAACACTCAGTAGTGCGTAAGTACAGAGAGTGTGTCCAATATATGATAAGTTAGACAATAAATATATACATTTCGCTGAAAAAACAATATAATATCCCAAATTTATTTGTGTATTTTACGATGTCAAGCAGGATCATGATTAAATAATAATCATGCTCCCGGTAAAATTTTTAATCGTAAGCAGTAATGGTATAAATGTAGTAGATTTAGTACTAGCATCACAACCGTAATAGCTATATTTATACATTTTTTTATTTGTTAGTATAACATATATTATACGTGTGCCTAAACAAATTTCCGTTTGAACGATTGTCTATTAGATAAGAAATGCCGTACTTCGATGCTTTTGGCATTTTCAAGGAATATCAACAGTTTAAAAATTCGTTGGACGTAATCCTCCATCAGTAGAATAAAGATTTAAGCAGTATAATTAACGTTCGTCATTTCGTAATGCGATGTACATAAATACAATAATCATAACAATAATATATGTATACCGCACTAACTATAATGATTTATCATCACGTAAACGGATTTAGTTTGATCGTTTTCGCGCACTCCGAGTGTTTTTCCGCGCAGTGTTTTACGTTGGCTTTGACTTGCTGCCAGTCGGACACATTCCACGAGTGACTTTCTTCCCGGTTCAAACCGTCGCTCCAGCGTTCCTTCACCTGGCGCTGCATATCGCGTACAACCGGTGACACGCGGCACACGAGCAATTGAACGCACGGCATGCCCGACGCCAAACGGTCAAGTCCATCGAGTAACGTTTCGTCAGTTGCATCGTCCACCATCGATTTTATCTGAAAAGTAAAAATGAAACGGTAACTCGTAAACAGACTAACTTATGCGATATCTTGCAAGTGCACCATCGTGTAAAATGTACCATCAAACCGACCGATATAATACAACATATTATTATCTCTAGGCAGGGCCAAAAATGTATGCAATATAAAAATGGGACATTTGCACTGATTCCACCGACAACAGACAACACAAATTCTGTACATACGTAATAAGTAGGGAATGGACTTTAATGCCGTAAAAATAAAAAAAATAAAAGACTTAATGCCTTAAAAACATAAAAATGCACTACAAATGTCAAAAAATACTCTAATGAGCAAGTCTTAAAAATGTAAAATAAAAGTTAAATTTTTTAATTCCTTGATGTATGAAATGAAATTTGTGCTTGGAAAGCAAGGTTTTCAGACATTCAGAAAAAAATGCAATTTGCATTCAAATCCGTTCCCTAGAAATAAGCATGGAGCCGGATTAAAGGGGGAAGTAAGGGGAAATTTGCCCCTGTGCGCATATTTCACGAGATGAATATATTGATTAATACATTAAGCAGAAGTCAAGGAAAGTATTTTTATAAAAATATTATAATTGACAAAAATAAATAAATTTACTTACGAAAATTACTCAGTGCTTAATATAATAATTTAAAATTTTATTATAAATATATAACTTCAATTTTAATCATGTTTAAAAAATGTATATTATCCTAGAATAATTTGAACAAAATTGAAGTTTGTAGAAGGGGAAGGGGACTCTGTACTAACTCACATAACTTTCATTAGAGAATAAAATTAATAAATTCCAAATAATAGTAAAAAAATTTCACGTTTATAAAAAAAAATTCTGAATTTTAGGAAAGTTTAAAAATTCCTATGTCCCGGAGCGCAAAATGTTTTAATTCTGCCCTGAGTAAGTGTAATTTCGGAGAAACAAAATTATGGCCAACTTAAAATAAAAAAAGTTTTAATAAACATTAAATTCATATTTTATCTAGGGGCCCATAGTTTTTAGATTTGTTTAAATTAATTAAATATAAATTGGGAAACCATAGTCCTGTCTGTGGATTTTGCACGTCAAATAACTAAGTTCACCAATGTGTATAGTAATTAATTATAGAATGATCATACATAGGTATTGCTCATGATCCAGTCGATTGGATGGCCGCTAGGAAACAACTTAGTCTTTTGACCTTTATCGGTACTCTGATTGGCAGTTTTGAACTTGAAAACAGTCAAAATCTGAAATTTTAACCTTCATCATTTGAATTTGATAATTTGACTATGACCAACAAACAAATCTTACCGTTCGTGTCAAAAGAACCATTCCGTTTACTACAAGTGTTTTAAAAACATTAGATTCACGTCCAATAACACCAGATGCCACGCGTAACAAAAGCGTTAACATGTTGGATTTTGTTTCGACTTTATCTTCAGTGGCAGACCGTCCAACTAGGTTTGCTACAAGTACAGACATTTTTGTCCAATCTTGACAATTATCTACATTTGTTTCCGAAGACAGACATTTTTGATCACCCATCAAATACTTAAAGAGATTTATTAAAAGAAACATTTTCAATAAAAAACACATATTTAGATATATTTATAATAAATTATTTCATAAAAAAATATTATAAAGGTATAAAACACTACTTGTACATCTGGATGAAAATATATAAATAAGTAGTGTGGTAATTTTTCAACTAATTGTAAGGGTCAATTATTAAAATCACCAAACCATATAAACAGTTACAATATAATATTTAACTCTGTAAACTAATTGCGATGTTTTTAATATTATGTGACAATTAAAAAATATATACATGTTTTTAAACATAATTTAGAGTTTGATGTATACATTTAATATTGTTCAATTTTTTTTTAATAATATAATAAAATAAATACTATTCATTAACAAATAAATTAAAAAGTATAAAATACTAAAATATAAAATGTATAATATGAAATAAAATGATATAAAAAAATTTAGAGCAAGACAGTCTTATTAAAGTGCAATGGTAGTATGGCACAGTTGACAAAATGGACGGATTTGAACATATTTAATACCATTTTTTAAAACTAAAATTTACCGTTTTTCTAATAAGTAATAATTTCCACTAAGTTGTGGATATTTAAAATCACAGATTGTTTAATTATACTTCCATTGTACTAAAAAGTTGACTCAAACACTTTTAACTAGAGTATTTATACTTTTTCAAAACTTCATTCAGTTCAAAGCAATAAATTAAAATATAATTACTAAACCACTTATTATTTAATATACAATAAACTTAAAATTAATAATACTAACTATGGCATATTATAACAGATATCTGAATCACTCATGTAAAAATATAATTTTCACTGACACATACAAGTTTAAAAAAATAAACAGCTAAAATGTTAACAAAAACAAAAAAAGTAAGAGTATTAAAAGAATGATATGAATGAAATTATATAACATTTTTTTTATTTTTTAAATAATAGGCTTTGATAATTTGACTTATGAAAAAAAAAAACTGTTCATTTAAATATAACCAAACATTCGTCTTGTGTGACTTGTTGTCCATAATTTTTACTGAATAATTAAATTTTACATTAATTATGACTCTTATAAAATATATAAGTTATATATAAAATATTATATATAATATAAAATTTTTATTTTTAGATTTTTTAAAAAATGTAAACATTTTATGAAAAAAAATATAAATAAAGTATAAATTGTTTTTAATCTTTATTTACAAGATATTAAGAAATTAAAAAAGGTTTTATAAAATCAGAGATGACACAAAGGACAGAAGCAGTTAGGTTAAGTATCAGTTATCTAAAATTTTCCATTACGGATTTCAGTAGGATTTTTATATTACAATTATTTAGTGTTTAAATGTTGATTTACATAACTCTAATAAGAAGTATACAATATAAATAGTAAATTTATAGTATTTATATGATAGCCCTTATATGACCTTCTGCCAGGAATAATTCAGACCATCATTTTAGAGTACTTATATAAAAAAATGTTTGACGATATAGTCAAAAATTCACATGGTCCAATTTCTAAAACTTTTAGTAACAGTACACTCAAGAAATCCGGAAATTCATTAAAATTGAATTCTTGAAAACGTGTATGATAAATTTTAATACTATATAAATATATTTTCATTCTTTTCAAAGGAATATTAATAATTAAATTTATACTGTATTATAGAAAATACAATTTTAATTTAAAATTTTATTTTATTTGACCGGTTAAATAATTTGATTTATATGAATAGAAAGTGATCAATATAAACCTAAATAATTAATCTTTACCAATCCTATTATCCTCTAAAATATCACAATTATTGGTTTTGAAAGATCACCAAAAGTTATAAGAAAAATAGTAGATAAAGGAAGTTAAGTTTTGTTAACAAAATAATGATGTGTTAGAATTTCTTATTGACTTAGTTAGTTATTTGACTTTAGAGTTCTTATTTGATACTTAAAATAATATTTTTTGATAGAAATTTGCTAAAATTATCAGTTGCCAAACCATTATTTTACAAACTCGTCATAGCTGGTGGATGAGCATAAGCTTTAGGTATAAATCCATATTTTCTTGTTTTCGGAGCATAAGTCCATAACCAGCCTTCAACCATTTGATTATCTAGATCTGCATAAATCCATTCGCCTCGTTTTACTGACAAATCATCTGGTGCTTGAGGCTATACAAAATAAACCGATGAATATTAAGTAATTATGAAAAAATAATAAGGGAAAAATTTATACATACCTTATAATCATATAACATAACCATTTCTGTACCGTGAATAGCTGGATCATCATCGGCAACACAAGAATTCCTACGTGGTCGTGCACGTGTTACTGGAGGTAATCCAGTATTAGTAGTACCAGTGCATTGATTATTATTCATTTGATTTATATGCCCTAATAAAATAAAAATATTAATATACAAAATATATAATAAATAATATATATATATAATTATATACATTATAATATATAATATACATGACTCATAATATATAGCATTTACATATTTTTTTTGAGAGGTCCTAAAAATATCTAAGTGAGCTATAAATTTGTTTTAGATAACTAAGAAACTAAATGCAAAATTTTATATTGCATATTTTTGCATATTTCAAATTATAAGTGCTATTTTGCTTTTTAAGTCTTTTTCAGTTCCGGAACATTTAAAACATTTTTTTTTTTAATGATAAAAGTAATTATCGTAGTATTAATATTTATATATGTAATTTATTCATGTTAATTAATTAATTCTTTTCTTCTTCTTTAGGTTTAAATTGTATATTTATTTGTATCATATAGCAATGTGATCGGAATTTTAATAATAAGAGTTTACATTTTTTTTATACATGATATATTTTTTTTATATATTTTTATATTTTTAGTGCATATTTTTAACTGCATGCTTTTAACTACTTTTTTTAGAGCTATAAGTTATGAGCTCTGATATTATATATATATAATTAAATTTATAATTGTATAAATTGCATTATTATTTATGAATATTAACTAGAATATAGTTAATTTATTATATACCTTGTATTATATCAGCTGGATAGACAAAGCCACTAGGAACAAAACCTTCTTGTCCATCACTACGTATAATCCAATACCAATCAGGGTCTTCTCTGTTCAATACAGTTACAAATTCTCCTCTCTCGACACTTACATCATTTTCATCTCTTGCAATGAATGTATATAATACAATATATCGTCCTGCAGGATCCTATACATTTTTTTTTTGATTTAAAATAAGTTATATAATTCATACAACAATTAGAATCAAAATCGTATTGTATATTATTCTATATTTAACAGGAATATCAATTATAGATTTTTAAATTCCATTGTCACTTCACACAAATATACGCAATGTATTGAATAATTTAGCTTATTAACAATGATTCCATTTATTATTTATAATCACAAGTTTAAATGATGTTTTTTATATATTGTGTTAACAAAACTTACTTTGAAAAATGGTCGAATCTCAGGATGTGAAGATGCACTTAGTAATGATGCTCTAGAGCTATTAATGTTCTGCTTATTTTGCATTTTTTGATCATGAGTTTTATTACCAAAACTTTCACAATCTGATAAATCACCACAATTACCTAATAATAAAAATAAATCAGTGAATTAACAAAAGCTCTCATAGCTTAATAAAAATATTTTAAATGAAAACTTCATTACACAAACCATGTTTTTGTTGTTCATTAATTTCAACTTCAACAACTGTTTCTGTTGGTGTTGCAGCTGGTGCTCGTGGCAATTTCTTTTTCACATTATTCAAAGCTATTTCCCCAAGTTGTGAATTAAATGGTGTACAATACGAATGAGGTATAAAACCTTCTTGGCGGCTATCTTCAGCTATTACATACACCCAATCATTCTCCCTGTATAAAATATTGACTATCTAGAATAAAATAAATAAAATATTTTAACCAAGTGAAATACATGTTTACTATCAAGCCTCATTGGAAACAACATTAATATGTAAACGCATGCCTTTGAATATAAATATTAATAAATTTCAATACATAATGCAAAGGTATGCTAGACACAATCGTATTATGAAAAAACAATAGATTCTAACCTGGCCTCGTTTCACTGTCAACTCATCATCGACACATGGAGTGAAATCATGAAGTACGACCATTTTGCTATCAGGTGACAGGCCATTTTCCTTTTCGATTCCAACACGCACCAATGTTTCGATAGACGCACTACCTGTGATGCGTCCCATACCAGGTACAGGTCCATTTACGTTGGTTCCGCGTAATACTTCCTTGTCCAAGTCACTAGTCGAACCACCTGTAAGCAGCAATTGCAGTACACATCAGAATATGAGTATGGGTATCAAGAAGAATAAACCGAAGGGCTGTTGACGTATTTTTTTTCTTCTTGCCTCGGCGTATTCTCACGGGACACAGAAAAGCCATTACAGAGTACCACGCATACTAGTCGGGTGAGACAGTAGTCGTTCACGTCGTCTGAGGAACGTATTTTCGGAGAAAAAAGTCCGTGAAAAAGCGGGACACAGCAGAACGGGGAAAAGCCGAGCCGAGGAGTCAACTACCGATGTCAATTATTTATCGACAATCAATCATTATTATTATTACTATTACTATTATTATTATCCGTCGTCGGCACAGGCCGAACAGGTTTCCGGAACGGTGATAATTATAATCGTTATTATGATCTGGGAACAAAAATACTTTCGGTTCTCACGCGCGCCTCCAAGGATACTGCGAACGTTTGGCCGCCGTCAGTGGACTCCTTGGCGTTCCAACGCAACCGATGACGTTGAACCGACCGTTTATTTACGTGCACCGTGGTTGATAACAACAATCAAAACGTGTCACCACTTTCGCGTAAGCGTAACGAAGTAGTACGTCCGCCTGTCCATTCGCCAGCAAACTCCGTTTGTCGACCCATCCGTCAATCAACACGTACGCGAGTTCACAACTCTGACCGCTTCTCGTCCCCGTGGCTATTACAACGCAGCCCCGTGCGTGATCCTAAATCCTCTGAAACCCGTTGTACACACTCATAGTTAATATGGACCAAGTAACAAAAGTGTTGGAGCCCGGACGCCAGTTCTCCAAAGACTCCGTCAGGTTGGTGAAAAGGTGCACCAAACCAGACAGGAAAGGTAAACGTTGAATTTTTGCTTTATCATCGCTCGCCATTCAACTGGCGTTTAATTAATTCGATGACGTTTTGCAGAGTTCCAAAAAATCGCAATCGCCACAGCCATCGGGTTTTGCATTATGGGTTTCATCGGGTTCTTCGTTAAACTTATCCACATACCCATCAACAATATCATTGTGTAAGTACATGCTTCGTGTTGTGGAAAAATCACATACGTAACAATATTTTTCATTATTATTTTTGTATCATTTGGGGATTTTCAAGTAGGCTTATCAGTGGTAATTTATATTCAACCTTTTTGCTATAATTTTATCTACCTAGTTAAGAAAACTTAACACTAAATAGCGAAAGAAAGTTTTAAAAATATTGCTATTAATATTTCTTACGCATTTATTTACTATTTTCTTACAATTTTTACTAAAACTTTCGTTAAGTACTCGTTAATTAATAGATGACCTAATTTCAGGAGAAAAAGGCTTAAACAAAGTTAAAATATTTCTAGTTATAATACAGTTATTTAAATGTATTATAAAAAAATGTTAACCGTTCATTTTCATTTCATTGATTTGTTTAAATCACAAAAGTAATTTTAAGTTTATTTATTAATATTAACGGTTTCTTTAAACATAATAATTAGTTTAGTTATAGAAAAATTTACTTTTTATTTTTATTAAAAAAAAGCTTACCTCAAAATAAGTTCTAGTTTTTCCTTTGAAGATATTTGCTCAGGTACATATAACATGGGTTTCTTTGTTATTTTTTCTTGGACCAAAGATTAAATAAAATTGAACTGTTTATAATTTAGATAAAGAAATTCCCTAAAAAACTCATTATAAATGAAGATATAAATAAGTTGTCCACTAGTCAAATTTTTGAAGAACCCTGAGTTTTTCATTAAATTGTCGTAATAAATTAGCCTAGGTTACTGGTACTATAAAAAAATGTTAGTTATATTAGAATATTAAAGTTTTTATGAAATTCTATCTATATTTGAATAAAATAAAATTTGTCTTTTAATTATAATTTATAAATATTTTTTTTATTTGATGCTTTAATGTTTATATATTAAAATGTATAGCATCTATACTTAATATTTAAATATTAACTTTTTCAATTAAAATCTGTTTTTATTTTTCAGAGGTTCATGAATCATTGAATAATGGTCTGTTTTCCTGAGTACATGTCTCGACGAAGAGATATATGCAGTTCACAATATTTTGTTTTTATACATTGTATTAAATATATGTGAACATTAATTTTGTTTCCCTTGTTCAATTTAGAACATAGAATTTATATATTTATTTTGTGTTTCTGAGTATGAATTTTACCTAAATAAAAAAAATGTAATTTTGGCATGTAAAATGTAAAATACATTTATTATGAACAATAAAATAATAATAAAACAATTTCCATATATAATTGTGTGACATTTAATTATACATCAATAAACCTAACTGTCTGTAACATCCATATACATATTATCTTCTTGAAATTCTTAAATTATTGAAATTATAATGGCTTAGTTTGTTAAGATCCAAATAAAAAAAGAAAGACAAACAAACAAAGAGTATTACGGCAACAGCATTCTAAGTGTTAAGATCCAAATATTGATGTTCCAATTATGTACACTGGCCGGTTTTTGTACCTTTTGGAGATGTCAAATTCAATCTGAAATTATGTATATACATTTAGATCTGTACTAGTGTTAACTCATACAACATTTTAACTTATATAAAATAATATTATAAATTAATTTTTATTTTGATTAATAGTTTCATTTATTTTTTCTTTTAATCTTTTGATTTTGATTGATGCAGTAAACAAGAAAGTACAATATTGTACATTCATATGTGTTTTGTAATTAAAGATCCTCAATAATGAAAAAGTTTGTTACATAGTAAAATTTAAATAAATAAAACAATTTAAAATTACTTACTTCAGTAATTAATTGTTTGTTTTTCTGTTGTATCAATTTTAGCTTGGGCACTAACTGATTATATTCTTCAGCAAATTCTTTTTTTTTATTAGCAACAGCTATTTGAGAGTTTATCATTTTTTCAATGTTATTGACTTTTTGAAGAAATATTGCCTCTAATTTATTTAGATATCTAATGATTATTAAAATATTTAAAACACCAAGTTATAAATATTATACAAAAATGAAGAATACAGATATACATATATATATTTACCTTGGTGAATGTTTAATCTGTTGCAAATGTTTAACTACTGGATCATTAAGTTTTTGCTTAATTAGTTTTATAATATCTAACATAGAAACAAGCTCCGGTTTAGATTCATTGATTTCACCTCCAGATTGGACCGATAGCAAGGAGTTGGTATCATTCGATAGTTCTAGCAAACGCATATTTAAAAATGATTCTAGCTGAAATCAGAAACTTATTTTATACTATCCTACTGAGCAATGAAAATTGTTTATAATTCAAGGTAAAATATAGAAATGTACTTCTAAAATGTCATTTATAAAATCATTTCGTGTTTGATAATTATCAAGTATAGACAATGCCTCATTCCCTTTGGCAACACTCCCATCAACTTGTGGACTTTCAACAACTATTCCACTTTCTTCTAAAGAGATACCGTAGTCAATATCCTAATAAATATATTATCAATTAGAAAAACTTATATTAACTAAAACTTAGCAATTACACACTTCTGATGGATCATCCAAGTTACCCCAATCAATTTCTTCATCAGCAGATGTGTCCTACAAATTAAGTGTTTTTAATACAGTTTTCAACTTGTTATACTTTTGACAAATATATAGATAAAATTATGCAAAATTATGTACCTTAATATTTTCTTCTACGGTAATTACAGCTTCTTCAATTTTACTTGGTTTTTCCCCATATAAATATTCATAGTAAGTAGTATTGCCATTATCTGAAAGAAAAATTGCTATTAAAAAATATCATTGAAAAATTTATCTGAATAAAAACAAATTACTCAAAAGGTATTGAAGTACAATTAAGTTGATGTCAGTACCCTGAACTTTGGAAACAAATGAAGAAAAATAAATATAAGATTTTTTTAAATTCTTCACATGGCACATGACATCTTCATATACCTTTTGAAGTTCACTTAAACGTTCTATAAGCGTGCGTTTAAAACTATAATTATCTTCAGCTATAGAAAACTGTTTCCGCAATGTTTCCAAATCTTTTTTACATGTTTGAATAGATTTAGTGTAATCCTCAATTTTCTTATCGCAGTCCTATACAATACATATTAATTACATGGCTAAAAATGAAAACCATAACATATTTTTTATCGTACAGTTTGTCCAGACTGTGCTTTAGTTATTTGCTTTTTTATCACAGGTATATGATACTTAATGTTCTGTACAAGAAGGTCACAAGCTTCAGCCAAGTATACATTATCTTTTAAATAAAGTTTTTCAATTTCTAACCAATCCTTCATCCTCTGTGAACCATACGAACCAAACAAATTCTTTGTATCTGCTTCAGTTTCTTTTAATATTTCTATTATACGTTTACAATAGAAATAGTTGATATCTAGAGTAATACAATCAAGTGTGAAATAAATACCAAATAAATTATGAAAATAATAAATACCTGCTTAAACTTACACGTTCCAGACAATAATTGAACAATTTCCTTGTTTTCGGGCATGTCTTGTATGGCTGCATTGATTTTCTCTCTTATAGGTTGTATATGTGTGTGCCAATCTTTTTTACAGTGTTTTCTACTCATAAGCCATTCACTTAGCTTCTGAGCATGGATTTCAATTGGTATGGAACTTTCCTAATAGTACATAGAACAAATACACTTTTGATAATAATTCGAAATAAGTGTGTAAACATGTCAATAAAGGTAATAATTATTTCAACTCACCATTTTTCCTAAATCGTGAAACCAATAAAATAATAAACTTAGTTATTGTAGGTATACTGAAAAAGTTCACACGAAATTGTTGTGGACTAGTTACATGAATGATTATATAAAAAAATGTTTGATAACACGTATTCAAAACTATCAGTTATCACCACGTAGGATAAGGTCTAATCACAATTTGCAATAAATAAATAACTAACTTTAAGATTACTGGAGGCAAGTAGCTAAATCTGAAATAGAATTAACTTGGTTTTGGTTATATGATTTGGAAAAAAAAAAAAACGATACTTTCCAAAATAATTTTTTAAATTCTTCGTAGGAATTACAACTTAAATGTAAGTTGATTTTTCAAAATATAAAAAATTTGGATGCGTTTTATCGAACGACTTTAACCAGTGCTCGACTTGAGGGGGGATGCAGGGGGACGGAGTACCCCAACTAATTTTTAGAAATTTTAGCGTCCCCCTACTACTATTACGCTCAACCAGTTTTGGGGACGTTCTTTTTTTTAAAGTAAATAAAGTCCCCTTTCTTTAATTTTGCCAAGTCGAGCACTGACTTTAACGAAAATCGAAAATCTGTTATCTACTCAGTATAGAAGAGAAGTTAAGGAGTTCAAATAAATAAATCGGATGACTAGAACTCGAATTTTATTCCAGCTATTTTCGTTAAGGATCCGGGTCTACGGCTACACTCTACGATGTAGATAAGACTATTTAGGGATAAAGGTACATTCCTACGTAGACTTCATAAAAATATATAATGTATAATTCGATAATTTATATATATATATATATTAATTTTATAATTTCGTATAATTTAAACATTTTAAAAATGTATATGATCTGTGGATCCGTGGACGTAATATCTAAATATCACACTTCTTCGATTTCACTCCTCGGGTTTTTATCATTTTTCGACTGTAAGCGGCTGAACAACTTTTAGGCTGTATCAAATAATGATAACACGCTGGCATTTATTTTTTTTTAAAAATATGTGCATAATAAATGAAAATATATATTTATTTCCATCTGCTGTGATTTAAAAAAATGTATTTGTATTAATTATAGCATTAAGTATTTATTAATTAACTGCAATGAGCGAAGAAATTTTGTACATTGTTTCGGATTACATTCAATTGTTTGAACCTGTAGATTTGGCAAGTATCTAACAAGAACAATTGTTTCGAAATTTTTGTTGCTCATATTTTTAATTTTGGTTTACAGAAAAAAACCTCTAAGAAACGATCGGGAAGTGTTTTAAATTATATTGGTGCACTTAAGTATTTTCCATACATCTCTTTAGAATCATTTAATTCAAATGAGCCAACATGGAAATTTTGTATTGGAGGCAATGGTCAAGTTTTATCTATTGTTCAACCATCTACTCTCGAAATGCGCACAGAAAGTCATTACAACAAGATTTTGGCTAAAGCCACATGTAAGATGTACTAAGATTTGATAAACAATTTTGTTTTATTTTTTTCTATTTACTTTTTGATATAACTCAACATTAAAAATTATTATTAATTAATAATTTAGTTTTAATTTCATTATGTTGTGTCCCACTAAACAAAATGTTACATCTTCATTATATTATATTAGCATATGGCATCGGCATAAAAAAAAAAGTAAATAAATAAATATTAAATAAAATATCTAATAAAATAAGTGAAAAAAAAATTATTTATAAATATTAATTTTTATTAGAGATATGTGTGTGATAATGGGTGTAATAGTAATTTAAAATATGAATAATAATATTAATAAACAATTTTGTACATTTATATTTTAAGCATTATATAAAATTATTAAAAATAAATTAAAAAGTAAAATATAAAAAAAAAAAAAAATTATATTAAAAATATTTTATACAATAATATTAAAATTATTTTTATATAAACATTATACAAATCTTCTTTAAAATCTAAAATTTGAGAAAAATGCCCCCACATTGTATAAAAATTACAAATGACCTAAAATATTAAAAAATGACTTATAAATGTTGAAAAATGATGTTAAAAAATAAAAAAATGCATTTATAGCTAAAAATTCAAAAAATTGCAAAATAAAATTAAAATATTCTGCTTCAAGGGAGCATAAAACAAATTTTTAGTTAAGATAGCATTGTATAGAATCAAAGGAAAAGAAAATGTAAAATTCATTAACATCTTAAATCTAGTAATAACCCTTTTTTTTTGCAATTTTTTATAAAATTTATTTTTAACTAATTATTTTAAATTATTTTTTTAGTACCCGATTTAATAAATGATGATTTATATCCATCAAAGAGAGTATTAGCATGGAGTCCTGATTGTTCTATCTTTGCAATAGCCACTACACATGGTCATATTGCTTGTTATGATCTTTTGGCCTCCAATTTATTTGTCATTGAGTCTGTAAGTATACCATAACACATTTTTAAGATTAACTTATTTTGATTATTATTAAAAAAAAAAAAAAGGTCTTATTAATATGTAAATCTTTAATATTTTCATAAGATTCACAAAAGTACCAAACAACCTGCAAATAATAATTATGCCCAAGAATTGTTCTTCTCAGATTTGCGCACGCGGTCTTCAAAATGGTATGTTTAAGTATCATGTAGTTTTGATTTTTTTTTTTACAATAATACAGACCCCGAATCAATTTTCATTTAGTAATGATAACTATACCTCTACTTGAAATTTATTATGAAAAATTAATAATTATTAAGTATGTATTAATATTAAAATAGACATGTATTTTTGGATTGTTTGTTTGATATACTATTATTATAGTTTTATAATATAAATATAAAAAAAAAAAATTATTTAAAGGTTCAACATTATAATAATGTAAAACTAAAATTAAAACAACAAATTTTTATAAAAATGGATTAGTGTTTTCACTTTTTGATATCTAGCGGGTCTAATTATATTGTTGGTAGCTTTAACTACGTAACTCAAATATTTTATGAAATTCTATATAATTTAAATTATGTTTAGGTCATATGAACTTATATTAATTGGTGGAAATGGATCATTAACTAGCTATGCGGTATCATCTGTTTATGGTTATCAAATACAACATACATTTAATTTTATTCAAGTATTAGGTGCATCTACATTATCATCTGTCACATCATGTGCAGATCCAGCCTACATGATTACATCTTCTGATGTTCAAAATCAATTAGTAAGGTTAATCATTATCTGTAATATAGGTTAAATTTAATTTAATTTAATATTTTTTTTTTAGGACTTAAATGATTCTGGTTTAAATTTATGGTCAATGATTTCATATGAACCTTACTACAATCCTGTTTTACCTTCAAATATTATAAAAAATGGATTTTTATCCAAATTTTTTAATATGATATTGCGCAGAAATAATGTAAGTTGAGTATTATTTTTTTAATTGTATAAGTATTTGAATTTATAATTACAGAAACATATAATAAAAATGCGTTTATCGCCTTTATGTACAATGCTGGCATGTTTATATGGTACTAGAACAGTTTGCATATGGAATTTTCCAGATATAATGTTGGTATATTAATAATTTTACTTACACATATAATTTCATATGTTTTTAAAAAATAATTTATTTATATACTCAATTAAGTTACTATACTATTGACTATTTCAATTTTTAGCATTTGCAATAAATGGTTTGTAAACGATCAAAAAGAATTTGGTGGAATTGTAGATATTGAATGGTGGAGTAATGAGGTAATGACATTTCCGTTTCATGTTATATGAAATCTTAGTTAAACTTTTGTTTCTGTTTCAGATTTTGATTTTAGGATGTTTTGATGGTACTTTAATCGTTTGTCTAGAAAAAGGTCAACAGAGTGTAGTTAATACAAAACTGAATCCTTTTCATTTCAAATTATGTGGTTCATATAATAGTGACAATTTTGTTGTTGCTGATTTTAAAAAAATAGAATATTTCAATAATTCTCAGGTAATTATTTATTTTACTTTAGTTTAAAATAAAATAAATTTATATTTGAGTATATACTAATAAATAAATATACTCAGGTCATTAACCATTTTTATTTCTGTCAAAAATATTTTTTAAATTTAAATGTTTGTTATTTTTTCATTTTTAGTTTATAAAAAAATTATAATATATAATATAATTAAATATAAACACATTATTTTAAAAATTATTTTTTTAATATTTTGTTTTAATTTGCCCAAGGATTCTTCTGTAAACACCAAAGGGACTTCAACAAATATGTATAAACTTATTGCAGTGACTAAAACTACTCCTCAACAGCTGCTTATGAAAAAAGTAATATTAAATTTGTTAATACTAAAATATTTTTTTGATTATTGATTAATAATATAGGGTATAATATGTAAGATAACTTTAAGTCACTAATCACATGATGAAAACATAAACTATTTTGGAATATAAAGGATTTATTGGTGTTTTATATTCAATTAAGTTTTGTTTTTACTTATGAAAATGTTAAATTATATACATGAATGTACCATATGTACTTAAAATACATGTATGCTTATCCATAGCCAATAGTACTTTAAAAATTAACATTGTTATATAATTCAACTATTTTATAACTATTAATTATATTTTTATATCATAATATTTGATAATTTTGTATTGAAATATTCAACTATTGTTTTAGAAATATTATTGTAATATTTTGCTGTTATTAATTTAAAGATACAAAAAAAGGAGTATGAAGATGCATTACAGTTAGCTTTGAAGTACAATTTGAATCAAGATTTGGTCTATAAACACCAATGGTGTAATAGTTCAGTTCTGGAAGAAACAATTAATAATATTTTAGTAAGAAAAATGAAATATAGTAAACACAATCCTTATTTTAATTTTTTAATTTGCCTTTAAGAGTAAAGTATCTGATAAACAATGGATTGTGAACGAGTGTTGCAATAGAGTTTCAGAAACGTTAACTGGAGCAAAGCAGTTGATTGCCTATGGTTTAGAAATAACAGATTTTTCTGCTTACTTAAACATAGATCCTGAAAATTTGAGTATGTATACTTTTTCTTAATATTAATTAAAATGTAATTGTTTTTTATGATTAATTAGGTACTTTTAGTCAAGAAGGTAAAGAATTTATAGTATCAAGACTCAAACTATTAAATTACTTAGATAAGCTGTCCACTTATGAAATCATTTTAAAAAAAATGGATGGTGACTGTGAGTCCCTTTATAGTGCCAACACATATAAACATCTTAGAGATTTAAGTCCTCTACAATGGGCTCTACAGTTAGCTAGACAATGCCAAGTTGATGCTGTTTCTATTGTTTTTACCTACTATAGTGATCAAGTTCTCCCTTTCTGGTTAGACATAATAAATGATTTTCCAGAGACATTAATGCCCAAATTATACAAGTAAAATTTAAATTTAGATAATTTATTAAAAATTAAAAAAAAAAGTTTAATAAACTTATTTTTTTTATGTCAAAATAAAAATTGAAATTGGTAATTTTTTTATACATACATTTAGACATTTATTGCCAGTTTGGAATACATCTACAAAACAAGCCGTATTATTAGAATCAGAAATTTTAAGGGAACTTGACTGGTGTGAATCAGATAGATTTAAATTATTAACTGGTACTTTTGAAAGTATAAAAATAATTACATTATCTGAAAATGACCTAATTCATTGGTATACAAAAAGAATTCGGGACATTGAGTTGTGTACTAAATTAGTTCAACATGCATTAGAATTGTCAACCATTGCACTTGAAAACAATATCAAAGTAAACATTTAATAATTTTATATTATTTGGTGCAAAATATTATTAACAATTTTTCTTTGTAAGGGATTAGAAAAATTACACGAAGATTTGTCTGTTTTGGAAGTTTTAGTGTATGAAGTTGGCTTAGAGAATATGTTTTTGAAAGATATTGAACAATTAAACACTTTAGAAAAAGCATCATTATTTATGTCAAGGGTTTGTGAAATAAATTGAACTTTTTTTTATTATTTTTATTAAAATGTATTTTTTCATTTGAATAGTGTGATGAAACATTATTCTTGAAGAATTTGACAAACTATTTTTTGCCATATATTCAAACGAAAGCTGATACGTTTTATATTTTGGAAAAATACTTAATTCAAACATGTGAAAGTTCATTAAAAAAGTCATCACAGGTGATTTTTATTAATTTAAATCTAAGATAGTATTGTTTTTTAATTTTATGATTATTACAGTATTTCGAGTATGTTCAAAATAATGGTTGGTGTGTAAGTGTCTCAGATAATGCAAAAATAGATTTAGGCCTTAAATGTATTTATACTTATTCAAGAACTGATCAATTAGACGAAGCACAATGTATAGTTCTGTCACTGTTAAAAAGTGTGAAGTAATGTTTTATAAAATGTTTGGTATTTAATAACTTAATTCAAATAAATATGTTATTTTTATTTTAGAAACAATGTTGAAAATAAACCTTGTATTAAAAAACTTGAGGATATGAAACAAATAATAAATGCTTCAAAACTATTACTGAATTATGGAATTAGATATCCTCTTAAAGATTTAATTAATAATTTGACTGATAGTGGTTTTTTCCGAAAAGTTATGGTTTTAATGTGCGAGTATACGTCAATGTGAGCAGAATTTTTAATTTTTTTTTTTTAATTTTTAATCAGTGTATTTTTAAAATTATTTTTTGTTATAATTTTTAATAGAAAAAATCAAACAGAAAAGTATTGGTCAAATGTACTTGGAGATTTATTAAAAATAGCAGAATATTGTTTTCCATCTCTTTCGGTTGCAATATGTTACGAGGTGAAATTAAATGTTTAAATAGTTATTTTATGAATATTTAACATACCTATTGTTTTTTTATTTATTTAGATTAATTTGTTTTTTTTTTTAGGAATATGTTAGAATGTTGTTAACTAGCCAAGATGAAAAAATAATGCTATTGAGTAAAGATATTTTATTGGGAAAATTACCTGAAAACTTAAGCTTAAAAATAATAAAAAATTCATTTTCTATGTATTTTGACCAATCAAAGTCTTTCAACGATTCATCAATGGCCTTAGCTAAGTAAATATCTTTAAGACAACTGTTAAAATTAACTTTTTAACTTTTTATATTTATTTCAATCAAATTTTTTTTCAGATTATGTTTACAAATCATACCTAATATTGATGATCTTGTAATACATGAATGGAATTTAATTTCTGCTATGACAATATTTAACACTCTTGGTACTAAATTACTTCCAGTTCAAGGTAATACTTTTCTAAAGTTATATAACATTATTTTGTGTAAAAATTGGTGTTCATTTTAATGATTTTAAAATATAACATAAGTCATATAGGTACCTACTAATTGGGGCAAAATTAATATACACTTTTTTTTAAAATTATTATTAATAGTATATTATCATATTAATTTTTATAATTTAATATTAAAAACTAATAATTATAATAATGAAACATTTTTTTAATTATTTTGCGTGTCATTTAAAAATTAATGATATGAATGAATGAATGATTTATGTTCATATTTTATTTTTAATTCTTATAAATGTAAGTTATAAGCTATTAACATTTAGCTACTTTTAAAAACTGTTTTTAATGTAATAATAGTTCGCCAATGTGAAAATAAATGGAAACTGATTGACATAAGTATATCTTCTAAACCAAATAATTACACATTACTTAAAAAGTTAATAGTATTAGCTAATAAATTGGAAATTTCAAGTCATGAAAATTTTGTATCCATCGAATCCAACATTTTATTCAAATGTGCTATGACTGCTTTTCAAGTATGTTTAAATATATTTTTTTATTATATGTATGTGAATTATTTTGAACCATTTTTTCAGGCTAATGATTTAAAGTTTGCTTCTAAAACTTGTGTTCAATTGATAGACAAACATGAGCCATCAGTATGGCCATTATGTGTAGAAATAGGACTACATAATGATATCGTTGATATTGGTTTAAAGATTAAAGTATTATCATTTGCTGTGCTCAATTGTCCAGTTGAAAAAATCATCTCAGTTATTGAATTGCGGTATGTGATACATAAAATTGAACTTTTGTTTTTTATTTTCTGATTAATGTTCATCTTTCATCAACGTAAATTTACTCAGAAATACAGTGTTTAATATTTAATGAGAATGTTTTTAAATTAAGACTTTAACAATATTTAAATTTTACTTATTATTATAAATTATAACATCTATTATATTAAATTTACAGAGGTATCGACTTCATATATCGAGATCACAAACTTTAAATCACCCCATAGTTTTAAAAATCTGGAAACCTGGCATAAAATATTAAATAGATAAATTTATAAAAAAATGTTGAAATCTCTAGGTTGGATGTGATATATAAAGATAACTGTTAGGAATTTAATAATATGACCTCTTTTAAAGTAGGAACTCACTAGTCAATGTTTCTTATCAGAAGTTTTCTATGATTATGATGATCGAAGCAATCTTTTTAGTCAAAATCATGTACACAGGCAGTTAAAAAATTAGCATCATGGTAAAACCAATATTTTTTGTTTCACTCAGAACCTAACTTTGTAATTGTATCATAAGCATATAGAAAAACAAAAAAAAAATTTGTCATTTATCAATAAACTGAAAATAGTATACATACATCCTTAAAAAAATTTAGCTTCTCATAAAGATTAGATGCAGTCCAGGTTTCATGTGGTGCACCTGTGTGCACGCTTGTACCGATAATCTATACAAACCATTTCATTCTACAGTGCAGAAGATAACGTGAAACCATTGGGCGTAAACTCTTCTTAATACACCTTGTCTAGATCAGTGGTCTTTAACTTTTTTCGACCAGCGACCCACTTTTCTTACCAAAAATTTTTTGTGACCTATGCCAACTTTGTTAGCCATGAAAACTAAATAAAAAATTAAAATTGCTTAATTTATGTTATTTTAGAAGTGCTTTTATAACTGAATTAAAAAATATATATATATATGTATTTATCTAGGTATCTAGGTAATGTTTAATTTTGTTATAAGTTATGATACCAATGCATGTAATGATATCGAAAAAAATATATGTTATTATACACAAAAGAAATGAGTGCGATATTTGTCCTGGACTTTTTTCACACGAAATACCTCCACCTCAGCTCAATTTCATATAATTTAATAGATTTAATAGGTTAATATATATATGAAAAATAAATGAGTTGTATGGATTAAGTCGGGCTATTGCTATATGATTACTTAATTTGATTGTTCATTCTTTTTTTTTTTTTTTTGAAAATGAAGGCTTCAACAGGAAATATTAGCTATTAGATGTTACATATTAGATGAATTAGGTGTTAAATTAATATTACAATATTTCATATGACATAATACAGGTGAAGTAAAGTGTAAAATAAGAATTTACTAATAATATTTGTGATATTTAAAAATGTGACAATATTCAGAGTTTGTTTTTCGCTAAGTACTTTTACTATGTTGGATGGCATGTTCAGGTCGGTGCGTATTGAGATATATTGTGTACAGTCCTCCACTACGTAATTGACAGTTAATGATTAGTAGTATGTGTCGTATATTGGTTTTTGGCTTTTTTTTAATTAGGTATGAGTGTATAACAAAAAAGTGTTCATTCTAATCTTCTACAAATTTATAATAGTATAAAATAGTACGGTTTCAGGTTTATTCTAAAACATTTTTATGCAATATCATATGACATGCATTATATTATATATATATGCATATGAATTTTTTAAATTTTAAAAAGAAAACTTATGGCGACCCATTCTTAAAGCTTACGCGACCAAAATTGGGTCGTGACACACTAGTTGAAGTCCACTAGTCTAGATGTTGTCAAATTAGCATAATAGTTAAAAAAACCATTATATATTACCAATATCAATGAATACAAGTGGCAAATATTGTTTACCCTGATCATCAAAAATATTTTATTATAAACCTATAAATTTATATATAATTTAAAATTAATAATTTCAATGTATTTATCAATATTATTAAATATTTTAAATTTTTAGGAAATCATTGGAAAATGAAAATACTGAACAATTATATGAGTATGATTCTCCATTAGAGCTTCCAGTGTAAGTAATAACTTAATACATTTCTATATCAAATTACTATATCAAATATTTTATGAATTATTTATTTTAAACTAGAATTAAGAACATCAATTATCTTGCTGTATCAAATCATGAAAGTTCATTACATTTAAAATGTTCCAATTGTGTTGAAGTTGGATTATCACATGAAGACATGATATTTAATTTAAAAGAATTGTTTAAAGTATCTTATAACCATTCTAATATTGACAAAGGTAAATTAAAATTATATATTGTTTTAAGATGGGTGATGTATTGTTATTTTTTTGTGCTTTAGTGTTGGCCATTTATGGCTTTAAATATCTTGGTTATGATTCCAAAATGTCAGTATTATGTTTCTTACATGTATCAAGCAACATTATTGTTGATGAATGCTTCAATTGTTGTGAAGGAGTTCTAAGTACTAAATTAGCACTTTATATTTTTGCATTACGCTATGCACTTCAATTTATGCATGATATAGAATTCCTGAAATTATCAACAAATAAAGTATGTTTTGTTATAAGTTTTATTTTTGAGATATAAATATATATATATAATAATGGTATTATTATTTTTTAGCTAATTAAACAAGTTATGTCTAATTTAAATGCTCAACCCTCACTATCTGAACCTGAAATAGGACAGTACTTACGTAAATATGCATTATTGTATAGTAAATGTTCAAAAGGATTAGATTCAAATTTGAGCTCTGAAGAAATGAAAAAAGAACTTATCAGAATGGCTGGGTATGATTTTCTCTTTATTTTTTAATTTTACAAGATGTTTTATTTTATTGGGAATTTTTTTTATAGAACTGGTCAATTAAAAAATCTTGAAAAAGCACTAGAAATATGTAATAGGCAATCTTTAGATTTAAATGATATATTGTTATTAGAGTTTTTAAAACATTGTTTACACACAATGTCTTCGAGAAATTTAGAAGAAATTATAACTACAATGGAATTTGATAGTTTGATTCAAAACAAAGAGCAGTTTTACAATAATCTGATCAATGTTTATGAAGATGTTCCAGGAACTAATCATAATGTTTTGATTGCTTATTATATAGTGTTAAACTATATTTATCCTAATAACTCTCTGCAACACGGAGATAACATGACACCTAATCAACATATAAAGTTGTTAAAGAGAGTTCATAGTACTCTTCCAGGTAAACCTTTGATTCTTAACAAATCTTGAAAATTAGATAAAATCATTTTTTTCTATAGACATAGATTACAAGTTACTGTTGAATCCTGAAACTGCTTATGAAACATTTTCTAATGCCCAACAAACTGGATGTAGTTCTCATGTTCTAAGTAGATTGTTGAAAAACTTACCTGAAAAAATACAACACTGTATAAAATTTAGTCGTTCTGTCAGTTTTTCTTTTTTCAAAATATTGCAAAATAATAACTAAATTTTTTTTTTTCATTGAAATATCCTTTTTAGACTTCTTCAGCATCTGATGTATGTCAGGATAACATAGATTTTGATCAATTGATGCAAAATATTGAATCACCTGCTGATATTGATAAAATTGTAAAACTTTTATCTCAGTCACATAAGTAAGTTAATGAATGTCAAATACTATTTATTAGTTTGTATATATTAAAATTATAAATTTTAGTTGAGTAGAACTTTTTATTGCAATTATATTTTATGAATGTTTGGTTTAATAAATAATTAAAGGTTGTGAAAAAATATTGTATTGTTAAAAATGGTTTTTATCATTGTAAACATTTTATAATCAAAAATTAAATTTTATTAATAGGATATGCTTCAAAATTTTCTAATAATATATAAAATTATTAAATTATAATTTGTGAGCAACTTATCTGTACTGTATTCAAATTTTAAATAATTTGATATAAAAATAAAAATGAAATTATAACTATAGAAAACTATAATATTAATGTAATAATATAACATAATGTTAATAATAATAATGATTACATGTATTTTTTCATATTTAGTGTTAATGATGTATGGGTCAACGCTTTAAAACGGTTATTGGCTTTTCAGCCATTTGAATATCGGATTTCAATATCGGTACTGAAATATACATGTAGTAAACATAATTTTAGCCAAAAGGTACATAATATATTTATCATAATTGAATTTTTTTTTTATGTATTTATCCTATATTTCATTATAGTGAGATTAATTAATTTAATGTAACATCTATTATTTTAGGAATTAGAAGATTTTAGTAGTATTCCAAATGTGAATAGAACATTGCTTTTTTTATTATATTTACTATCTGGAGAGAGTGCTGTAGAAGCAGCAGCTATTAGTTATTTTCAAACTAACCATGTAAGTACTTAAATATTATGTATACATTTTAAGACTTTAAAAATGATGATAATATTTGTCTTAAAAATTGTGTTTTAAGGAATTACCCGATTCGGTATTAGACACTATTCTTGAATACGGCCTTGTAGAACAATTGTTTGAGTGTGAAGAGATAATGAACAACCTTACATGTCGAGTATTGGTTGGAAACAGTGGAAAAAATTGCCGAATAGTTTGTGAACAGTTAGTTTCTGCTAGACGTAATTTATTAGCTGGTTCATTGCATTTAACTTACAACAGTGTACCAGCTGCATTGAAAACTAATGTAGCTGCGATAGAAATATCTGAAAGTTATTTAGGGAGAAATACTAAAGATAAGTGAAATATCTAATTAACTATACAGTTAATGTTTGAATTATTATACTAAAAGAAGAGTGTATTCAATATTTTAGAAATTATAATATTTAAAATTATACTAAAAAGTTTTTTAAAATCTATTTAATATTAATTTATTTTATCTTTATTAATTTACTTTTATTGTTATTAAAAATATTGTTTTAATATAGATTGTTGTTGTCATTGATTTTTTTTTCCATATATTTTTCAACATTTGTTCTTATTTGAAATTTACATGATTTTGAGTAAATTTTCAAATAAATGTTGGAAATCAAATGTCTTGGACTTAATAGTTTATATATGAGAATATGTATAAATACTACTGACATGAGTAAAGAGAAAATGGTAAGTTAATAAGAAGAAGTAAGAAAAAATGTATAATTATAAGTTAAGACACATTGCAATATGTTATGCTAAAAATAAAAGTATGCTTTGGTTTGAAGATTCCTACTATATATTACCATAACTGATATTATTTTTAATTGGAATCTACTTTCTTACTGAGCATGTATATGAAATAATGATATAAGTACAATATGCAAGTATACATTCATGTATTGGTATTTATTTTTGTAGTTTACTATAAAGACATTTCACATGTTGTTTATCTAAACCTTTTACCTTAAAATTATAAATATTAATTTTAAAATTAAAATAATTATGGACTATTTTTAGCACAGAATTGGTTCGTATCATTAATAATCGTAGTACATTTAATAATTTTAATTTAATGTTTAGCAGAAGTGTTGGCTGTTAATATGCATAATTTCAGATAATAAATAAGTATATTATATGTTGTGATTTATAAACGCAGAAGTGTTATTTTATGCTGTTTACATTTGGAAATTTGTAATTTATTATTCGAAGCTATGATTATTGTATGAAACACGACGTGCAAACATGTCTGGTATACTAGGTTTAAATGTTGATATCTGTAATTGCTTACATGACGTTTATTTGCTCATTACAAATATTATGAATAATTATTATTTTATTTTAGCCATTTTTTTAATTAACTGAATATTTAGGTTTTTTTTATATGAAATATGTTATTTGGATCCTACAGTTTTAATTGTATGCATTTTATAATAGTAACAAATAAAATATTGTATTTTAAATTTTAAATTAGAAATTATTAAAAAAAAAAAAATAAATTTTGTATTCAATTTAAAAGTAAGTTTTTTTTTTATTTAATAATAAATCTATTATTCTAATATAGCACTATATGTTACGAACATCAAGTGTTTTTTTTTCTGTATAAATTTGAGTGAAGCTTATTAGTATGATGATAATAATAAAAATTAATATATTTTAGGAAAAAATGTATTCAACCCATAATGAATGCATGAAAAATGTTTTCTAAGTGAAAAATTAAAACTTTATATTTACCAAATTTTTAGTGAGCTACCGAGGTACAAAAATTGTAAATAAAGTTTTGAAAAGGTAAAATAATTAACAAATTCGCTTATTTTTAAAATTATTGTTTGAAATTTGCCATATTTTTTTATAACAGTACTTACAAACAAAAATGTTATTTTTAAGTAGTTTGGTTTGTATTTTATCATTTTGTGTGACTTCAATACCACCTTCTCAAGTAAGTTGTAAATTGTTATTTATTTAATAAATTTAAAAATAACAATAAATTTTAAAAAAATATTTCAATCATATAGTACTTAGTTAAACTATTATTTAATAATGAATAACTATAATAATTATGTGAAATACACGGTTTTCGGTTTTCATTTTTGAGATAGTGGTAAAAACAATTTACGTATTACATATTTTTCAATTAGTTTTCTAAGCAACAAGTTGTTTTTTTTTATCTAATTTTATTTAAATAAATTATCTTACAAATTAAATTAAAAATATGGAACAGGGTTCAAAATTTTTTTAATTTACTAAATTGGAACCCAGAGACTATTAATTAAAACATTAATTCAATATTTAATATTTAATACATTATGTATAATTTATAATAATTTTAAAAATAAAATGTAGTCTGTAGTATGGTCAATAGTATATTATTGGATATGACGCCGTATTATGCTTTTGTAAAATATTTTTCTTACCACTACTTTTTATGTATTGTAATTTAACAGATTTTATGTGTATGATTATTTTTTTTTTTATTCTGTAGGCTAGAATATCTGAATTCGATTTTAAGAATACTGTAGTGATAGACAATACATTTTACCAGTCATGCGCGACTGCAGTTACTTGCGATCCTTCCTCTAAGTATAGAACTATTAATGGCTCGTGCAACAATTTACTAAATCCACTATGGGGATCATCCGGTACTCCTTATATTAGATTAGGCTCAGCTTTTTTTGCTGATGGTAAGTTTCATTTGTATTCTTGGGTTTTACTAAAAATATATTATATTATATTGTTGGTATTGATGAGTCAGAAAATGTACCAAAATACCATAAATATCTTAAATTATATTTGATATATTTTATAATTTATATTTGATAAAATTGAGCTGATTACTATATGTTACCGGCAATATGGATAATCCGGTATTTTGCAAAATGCCTAGGTATTATACAAAATGCCAAAAATCACACGGTAATATACATAGTACGAGCTTTGCCTAGGTATTATGTATAATGCCAATCGTGGAGTAGGCAATATGAAGAAAACAAACAAAATTGTCGTTTATCATAAATGTGCGTTCACGATTTAATGTAATAAAGATTAATATTATTTTACTACTACAATAATAATTCTGAGATATAATATTGAACGTACTATTAATTTTATTACAATATCGTCATTTTTCTCGTTATTTTCGTGTCTCGTTTTGGTGTTGCAACTATGCAAATGATTAGTATGAAGTCTAATTTTTATGACAAACTACAAATTTTTTTTAAAAAAATTTGGCCACTAATATTAGTTTTTTATCTGATGAACAGTATAATGAGTTGATAAAAATTCAATCCACAAGAATTGGCCAAGGATTTTTAAAATGTGTTTGTAAGTCCAAGTGTCAAAATAAAAAGTGTATTTGCCTTAAAAATGAAATTTTGTGCACTTCAAAATATCACTTTTCTACAACATGTTTTAATAAGTAAATAGTAGTTTAAGTAAAATATTTATATAATAAATAAAAATGAAATTTTGTCTGTAATATGAGTAATAATGTATAATAATTAAGAATCTAAAGAATAAGAATAAGAATTAAGATAAGAATCTTAATCTAATATAATATATAATAAAATGTTTGTACTTAGCCTAAAAAATAATATTGAAAATCATATGTTGTATTTACATTGCCTAAAATATGTCCGCAATTTACATAATGCCTAGGCATTTTGCAAAATACCTGAATTGCTGATCCCATATTGCCGGTAATATATATATTGGTTTAATTGTTATAATATTAGGTATATATGTATAGGTATAATATAATAACAATTATATAAATTGGGCAATCGCCGAATTCCGTCCCGGGTTGCTGAAAATGACCGAATTCCGTCCCGGGAGTGGATAAACTGTCCGAATTCTGTCCCGACTAGTTTTGGACGGTATTAATATAAGTTCAATTTTTATAGAACTTCAAGAGGCTTCACCTGACATCACGCGTATCGTTTTTTTGTATTATCGCAATTATTCGTAATAAAAACGTAAACGATTTATATACTATGTATTGTATTGTGTATACCTACCATAATGCAAAAGAATAATGTTATTTTCTTATCGTATTTTATATCTTTCATATCTTTATCGCCTAATCGGCATTTTAAAAATAGCTTAATTATAGATATTCTGCATTACGAAATCGTATTAAATCGTTTTAATATCGAAACTATTACCGCGGTTACATGCACAGTTAAAACCGATTTAACTCAATTCGAATTAGTTAACTCCTGGAGTTAAATGCATGTAAACGACTGTTAATTCAGTTTTATACCAATTCGGTTTACCTAAAACGGTTTAGTTAATTCACATTTGAAATGCGCATTGGAAATAACTACGGGAGTTCAAAATGCATATAAACGGATGATACTACAACAACCGAATCAGGATTGCGGTAATTTGTTGTGATAAGGTATAATACACGTTATCAATTATTAAATTTATAATCAAGGTGGATCTATATATAGATTATATATATATATATTTGTAACAATTGTAAATAGTTAGAAGAAGACATACTTCATAGAATTTTACAAAATTCTACACATTAAACAATAAAACAAAGTTCTAAAAATTTTTTACTTTAACGTCTTTAACTAATAACTATTAATAATAAATATTAAATTATAAAATAATATTATCACATAATTGTTATCAATAGAATATCACTGAATAAATTGGAGGGAAAAAATGAAATTATTAATTCGAATATTAAGGTAAATCGGTTTAAACTGTGCATGTAAACGTTGCCACGTAAACTGGTTTGGTGGAAGTGTATTATCCTAATACGGTATTACTATAGTATGTATACTTGTGACCTAATTCGAATTGATTCAATACGAATCAAATTAATACGAATTAATGGATGCATGTAAACGTAGTATATATATGAAGAGGCGTCAGTTATTCGTCAGAAATTCACGAGAGTGCATCGATTGTTATTTATTATGTTTTTGTTCGTCCGTTCTTTTATTCATTGCAGTATGGTTGGTATTGCATACGAAACAGTGGTAGGTGAGAAAAGCAAAGCTGCCAGTCCTAAGCCTGGAGAAAATGTGAAGGAAAATATTACTGCCAAATATATCATAGTTACAGGTAGTAGGACGGAATTCAGATATAGTTGCTCCGCCTCACAGTGGTCTGTATTGTAAATTAGCATGCCAAAACCTATTTTTAAAAGTACGTTTATTGTATTATTTGATATCAAATTATTAAAACTGATTACCTAATTGAACAATATTTCATATTATGAGAAAATTTTATATCTTATCAAGCCAATAAAATTACGATTAGGGAACAGAAATGTTGATCAACGAGGCCATACCACGCATTATTCTGTCTTTCAGGTTTAGCGATCTGTGCGGTGTGCATGTACTTAAGTTATAATTTTTCTTTTTGAAACCTAAAGTATGGACATTTTTGCAGAAGGTAAGTGTATTAATAATATTATTTCTATGTTTTTTATGATGTAGTTGATACAACGATGTTTTATTTATTATGGTTAATTGTTATTATTATAACTTAAAAAAGTATCACTAATAAATTACTAATTATTACTGTTAAAAAACTATTCTATAATATTCTACATACTCTTAGGTGTTTAACCTAATATAATTTTTTTGCGTATACTTGCGTATTAACTTGGCATAATTTTTTCAAATGTGTAATATCTTGTTAGAAAATTTAGGAAAAAAAAGCCGTTTCATTAATAATATTTTATTTTTATTTATTTTATTTTAGCGAGTTGTAGTCGTGATTTTAGAAATCAGAATTTCACTTACAATGATTTATTTAATTTATTACGGGGAAACGGATCACTAAATCCCCAGTCCAAACACTCCAGAGAATTTTTGTTTAAAAAGTTATGTGAGAAGTATGATGGGAAAAATTGGATGCTTGAGTACTCAAATAAAATAAATGCTGGCTTAAATAGTTATACGATGGTTTTATCACGAAAATGGATACAATGTAATAGAAATATTCACATTTTTAATAAAAATAACAGTGCATGGCTAAAAACAATATTTAACTTACCTGTGAATAACGTATGTACAAAATATAATGATAAAAATCAAACAGGTCGTCCGTCAAAAGAATTTTTGGAATGTTCTGAAAGAACTAAAAGACAAAAAGTACTACCTATTATTCTTCGCCGGAATTAGTGTTGGCATTATCAACTAAATTTCAAAAGTCGGGAAAAAGAAGTGCTGCTTTACTTCTAAATGATTCTTTGGCATCACCAACAAGATCTACCAAAATTAAAAATATAATTACTAACGTAGATCATAATAAAACTATTACATATACTGCCAATGAATCATTGGCTTTTTTAATTGAAAATAAATTAACCAAACAACAATACCTAAATACAAGACTTGGAGCAAAGAAAAAAAATTGTGATATATACTCACCGTATGCAAGTATTCTAGAGGCAAAAAAATTGTTATCCAGATAATTTGCATATTTCCGAAAGTAATTGTTTGGTTCCTATGCAAAACCTCCTTTTAGGACATTTATCAGAGGAGGCTCAAGAATCTCGAAATAAAGATTACAAAATGTACAGAAGACACCACACAAGAAAAATTTCAAAAATAAACATAAACAAAGACCTCTTACATGTGTTATTAATATCATCTGACTCTTTAATATCGTCCATAAGATTATTTCCAAAAAAAAAAAAAAATTACAAGACTTATCAAATGAAGCTAAATCGTTATTGAATGTAATGCAGTTAGACGAAACAAATTTGAACAGTAATTGTGATAGTGATAGTGACATTACTATAATATATTGTTACGTACTTTTTTATAGTTATATTACTTACAATGTTAAATATTGATAAATGTATATAATTTAATTTTAAAAATTAAAAACATCCCCTATTACCCATTACTAGGGGTTGATTACAGAATGAATATTATATTTAGATACACCCTTAGAACATGTAAATTAATTGATGTTTAATATACAAGTTTTATGAACATTTAGGAAAGTAGCTTTTTTTACCCCTAATTAGGGGCTGATTTAAAAACTGATAAGAAATTTGGATTCAGCCTATTAAAAACTAATAGAATTGATATTTAACATAATTTTTTTAACTCATATTAAGAAGGTATTAATTAATGTAAGCTAATTTACAATACAGACTACTGTGCGCCTCCGGGACGGAATTCGGTCTTCAGTTATGGAATCATAGGGGGCCCAGGACGGAATTCGGTACCAGCTATAAATTGTAATAAAGAGTGCTAAACAAGTCAATAAAGAACTATAAGTTTAAAATCGGTATTTTTACCGTACTACTTGGGAGAGTTGACGTTTTCGTATTTTATAATATCAACAGGTGACCATCAAATACGTTTTCAGTCAAGTGGCAATAAATTACCAGGACCTCGTGAGCTTCAGTTGGCAATATCTACGATCTCACCGAATATTATAGATGTACCAGAAATAACAAATGTACACTTCACCCAAATGGGCCAGTGGCTAGCACATGATATTACTTTAATGTCACCAGATTTATCGGGTAAATATAACTCGGATACCAAATTAGTAATTTAAAAATTACTTGAAATCAGCGTTCAAGAAATTGCGAGTATGATAGAATTATAGTACCTAACTGAAGATGAAAGCATATCAACGTTGAGATCAGTGATGTATACATAACTTTTGTATGGGGGGGGGGATAATTTTCAAACAAATAATTATTTTTTTTTTACATTTCTAATGCCCCCACAATAATAAAATTATTTTATAACATTTAAAAAAAGGCCTAGGGGAGATTTGACCCTCACATCTCCCTTTGTATATGCCACTGATTAAGATGGAAAAATGATTTAAATTTGAATATTACATACGTATAATACGTATAATATTCGTAAACTAATAAATACGCGAATATAAACCAACTTAACTCTTGTAGTTGGTACATAAAAGATCTATAATTCGAGCTTATTAAAGATTTCTTAATTAACTTATTTTGGGATAAAAAACCAGTTTTGTTTTTTGAAATATCGGAAATTCAAGTACCTAATTTAAAATTTTGAGTTATACTCTATATCTAGCTGACTTATAATAAACATAAAATAAGCTACAGAAGTGCTGGTCGAATTACGGCGCTCTGAATACATTTATACATTTATGAGTTTATTTATTTATTTATTTACCATTTATGAGTTACATAAAAGTAATAAAATACTAAAAAAATATTTGACAAGAATTAATAATAAATTGAAACTTTATTATAAATTTCTAATATTTATTTTGAAACAAAATATGTGAAATTGTATTGTTTGTCTTACAACAACAAATATTTATTGGAAAGTCATGGTGTATGAAATGATACAATTTTACGCAGGTACCAAAAAAAAAAAAGATAATTCAGTATCGGTGATTACTAAAATTATTAATTACCTAGTACGATATCAAATGTTTAAAATTATATAACAATCGTAAATACTTCATTGGAATCATTATTATACTTTTTATAATATTCTAATCAATGACTGCAGATGGTGACGTATGAATACGATCAATTGAATAATATTTTTGGTTTTTATATGTAAGAATACAAAAGTGTATCCATAGGATTGTCCCTTTTGGCCGTTTCGCTTCTCATATTGACTAGAGATGTTCCGGATAGAAAATTAATTGTAAGTCGGGTACTAAGTATTAGCCGAGTAAAAATATCAATATTACACCGGGTACCGGGTAAGGGTCGTGTGAAAATTTAGTGTTACGCCGGTTACCGGGTGAGGACCGAGTCTTAATTATGGCATAGAGTGCTCGGCTATCGAGTGATTACCGGGTATCCGAAAAATCTTTAGTATTGACCTAAGTCATTTAGTTCACTAATTGATTTGTGCAATTCTACTAAAATACTAAATAGTATATCAGTAGAATCGCACAAATGTTTCTATACTTTACTGGATTTGATATATTTTTATTCTGATACCGCAGAATAAGTTTCGCAATTGAATAGATTTATTGTTGATTTGTTCAGGACCTAGTGATTGTTGCGCTATTCAGAACTCAGACGATATTCCACCTCAATGTCAAGCAGTAATTACAATAGATCCAATGGACCAAGTGTATTTAATGTTTGATGTGCCTCGAAGATCTTGTTTGTCATTTAGACGAGCAATGACGACTACTCTTAATTTTAATTGTTCAATAACTCCTCAAATTCCCGTGAGTACCTACTATTTTTCATCGTGAATTGTCTGGCGTGTTATTATTTTAGCTTTTACCGTTAGTTTTTGCCTTAAACATGAATTCCATTTGATTATTAGTATTATTAGATATGTAAGGGCAAAATATTGGTTATCATGGCGTTAATATTTTAGAGGTCTAAAATAACAATTCATAGGGTTATCAATTTATTTTTACATTTATATATATATATATATATATATATGATATTATTATTATATTGATTATCACAAAAAAAAAAAAGAGCTACTCGCTTGTTATTAGTTTAACTATTTTACAAATATTTTCGCTCTAGTATTATATTTTAGAGCACTTACGTCACTAAGTAGGTACCTATCAAATATTTTATAATATAATTAAAATATATCACGAGAATATTATCGAATGTCTATATTATAGTTTGGGTAAAATAATAAGCGAACTAGCTAGGTATATAATTTTAAAGTCAAATTATGCTTGGAATTATTATAATATAGAAGTAATTTGAACTTATGGAGAATATCAGTTATTTGAATCTTTATGTTTAAAAATATGAGGTATCAAATAGTGAATACATACCTAATATGCAGATTGTATATATATTGTATACTTAACCAAGTAAATTTTTAATGTTATATTTTATTTTAATTTAAGGTATACACTTTTAAATCAATTTTTAGATTTTAATATATTGTTAATATATTTTAATTGTGAACAGTGATCATCAGGGCTAGGATTTGTATGCAATAAAAAGTTTTAAAATATGCATTTTATTTACCAAAATATGCAAAAATATGCATTTAAATTTTTATAAGATAAACACAAAAATATAGTTGCGAAAAAAATGTTTATTTATTGAAATACATCAGTGGTCGGCTGTTTGTCTTAATATAATATAATTGAGAAATAAAATAATATAATTTAAAATAAAATTTATGTTTGTCAAAAAAACCAAGTTTTATACTTTAATTAGCAGGGCTAGGATTAAATACGAAATATTAATATTAAATTATAAATATTAATTACGAAATATAAAACATGCATTTTCGCATTCTTATAATCGAAATATGCAATAATATTAATTTTATTCAATATATGCAATAATATGATTTTATCTAAAATATGCAAAAACATGTAAAATAAAAACACCACCAGTTATCTCATCATGAGGTGATTCCTGGACATTAGTAATAAAATCAATAATCAGTAGTCGCAAAAAAAACATGCTGTTGCATACAATTTTTAGCCCAGGTGATCATTAATTAAATAAACACAAATACGTAAAATATAAATAAATATTTTTAATTAAATAATAAAAAGAAAATAATATTTAGTAAATGGTTAACACTCGTAAATTAATATATAAATAAATAAATAGAGAGTTACAATTTTATTGACTTGATGATGAATTTTTAATTCGAAAACGGTTGTATATTACAATTATAATAATATTCCATACTAAGCATTTATTTATTTATAATTATAAAAAAAAATATTGTTTTTACATTTTTTTTTTTTTTTGTTTAAAAATAAATAATAGAGATTGGTCCAATTTAGTTCAAAAATAATAATGATTTGAAGTTAGTAAGTGAATTATGTTACGTTTCAAAAATATTATATGAAATTTAAAAGAAAAATAGAATACTATTTATCGTAGTTGAAGACTAAGTAATATAAAATATTATTTTAGATAAATCAAGCAACTGCATTTGTTGATGCATCGCAATTATACGGACATAACAATATTAAAGCAGCCTCCCTTAGGTCCAATGTGGATGGAAAATTAAAAACTGAAATGATTAATGGACAAAGATTTTGTGTTCAACAGAAGAGAAATTCGACATTTTGTGACGGACGAGATAATGTTTGTGTGTGTTTTGACCATGGTGAGTATATTTTACCAAATTATTGTACTTATATTCAAGTCTGAATTAGTTAATTAAGGTATATTACAAGAAATTGTTAAGGCTTGACTGATCTTGTTGCTTTGAAAACTTTATTTAATTTCTGTAGTCCGATCAAAATTAGAATACAAATTTTAATAAAATTTTGTGGTTTGATCCCTTTATACAAAATATCAAAGTCACTACTTAACCAATGTTCTAAATAGTTTTCTACGGTGTTTAGTCTTAAAATGCAATATTACTCGTTTACCACACTTTCCTTACCAGTTACTATTAAATTTGTTTCATTTAGTTGGTTTATCAGACAGAAGAAAAATTAATGACTTGATATTTTTATTATAATTTGTTAATGTCCAGAATTGTCCAAAATTATTAAATTTTTTTAATTTTTATTTACCTAAATGTAGAACTAGGTCTACTATTATTAATATTTTTTATGTATCATCACAAAGAACAAACTATGCTTTACCTTCACTTGTTTATAGAATGTCATTAGCGAACAAAACAAAAATGTATTTGTTTAACTTTACTTCCTTGAAATCTTTTAGTAACTATGTGAATATAATTTTTTGTATTTCGTGTATATTTTTTGTTGTTATTTTTATCTTTTATATTATTAATATAATTTATACTACAGTTAATAATTGTATTATTATTATTATTATTATTGTATACTATACTTGTATATTGTAATTGGATCTTATGATCCGTCAAACTTTAAATAAATACAATATTAAGTTAAAAGTAATTTTTTTTAATTGAATAGTAAATGTATACCTGTATGCGTGAAACTGTAATAGTAAAGTTTTTTGATCACTTTTAAAATATATTAATAGTAAATTCAACACATCCACTATTATCATTCCTATTATTTTTATTAAGAACAATAATTAATGGAACAAAAAAATTAATTTTTATTTTTGGTCTTTGGAAAAAAAAAAAAATTAAAAAAAAAGTTAGAACGTTACATTAACAAAAATTATCTCGTTAAGTAACTTAACGTAACACTTTAATGCATAGCCTTATTTATATATTTAATTTTATATTTATTTATAGGTGATGTTAGAAACAACCAAAACTTGGGTATTATAATTTATGGCGAGTTGTTTTTGAGGTTACACAATCATATTGCAGATTCGTTAAAACTTATAAATCCAAATTGGACAGACGAGATATTATACGAAGAAGCTCGAAAAATTGTAATTGCATTAAACCAGATTTTTGTTTACCGGGATTACCTGCCTCTTCTTTTTGGTAATTTAATTTAAATAAACTAACACTTGAAAGTTTTAAAATGTTTTAATTTCTAAAGACTATGGTAACAAATACAAAACAGTTATTGAATAGTGTTTGAATATTCAAATATTTGTAGATATCTATTTGTATAGGTATCGTATATTTAACTGATCAAAATACTTTAAATTGATCCTTAAACTGTTAAAATATAAAAAAAAAATTATATAAAGATATAACAATATTTTGTTTAATTTAATATCCGGTTTAAAAACATTTTGGACTTCATAATAAATATATTTTACAGAGTATTTTTCATCAATTCTGCATAGTATGGAATATCAAACATTTAAAAAGCTCACTCTCTGACTATATATGACCATGTTAATTTACTATTTTACATACTCGTACAACGAATAAGTACATCATATATGATTAAAAAATTAAATAACCATTAGTTATAATATTATCTATGTTAAGTGATCAAATTCAATGTAACATTCGAATTGACATTGCGAAAACGATAATAATGATGTTTAAACAACTGCTTTGAAATACCAACTATTACTGTTAAATATAATAATAAACGAACTAATTAGGGTAATTAGGTACATTTTTAATTATGTTAAGCAAATAGCTGTTAATTATGCAGCCAACTAAAATACTTTGAAATACCTACTCCAAAAACCCATTAATTAATATAATATTATATTTTTTAAAAATCACACATCTTAGTAAAATACATAATCTTTACTTATCATTTAATATTATATTAAAAATTTCCTGTTCATAGATTTATAAACTGGTGTTGCGTAATTTTCTATGCGCGTTAAATGGCCGTGGTCAGTTCGACGCAAGACAATTGGACGCATATGATATTTCAACGAATATAAATTCGACACGTTTTATTATATTTATTCAATAAAAACAAATAAATAGAGATATTAAAAATATTAAGGACATAATTGATAAAATAATTAAATTTTAAAATTGTTTGTAAAAATGTAAAAATTAATATTGAGGGGGAAAATTATTATTATTAATACAATTTCAAATTTTGAGCAATACTTATTTGTAAATGTAATTGCAATATTGTGGGTTATGTAATTATGTATTTTATGTAATTGTATAATGTTAGTTCATCAATGGAATACTTTTTTTTGTTTTTTTTTTGTTCCACATATCTGGGTGGTCATTGTTCTTTTAACATTTTAGTTAAGTTGAGATCTTTATTTAAAGCATCTAAACATTTTCAAATGATCAGTTTTTTACAATTCATAAGTACCGAAAATAAACTATGCCATCCTTCTACATTGTTGTTGGTCTTGGGAATATCATCTTGAATATAATTAAAACCGTTCTAGACTTCGATTGGAAATAATGGAGCTCGACGCCTCTATCAAAATTTCCGATCCACGTACTTTCAAAATAATTAATGATGGGTTTTAAAATGTCCTCATTTGGAGTGAAATGCTCACTTTTTAGTAGTTTCAAACGAATAAATTACCTTATCCATTTATTTGCACAAAAACAAGTGCTTCTAATTTTTGTATTTGTAAATCAAATCGATATCTTCAATATATTTATTTGATAACCCAAGATTTTGTATTTGTCTCCAAATTTCCTAACTAAAGTGAAAAAAGCAATCATGTATCTTTATGTTTTTAAATTCACTTGGAATAGCGTTCATCGCTGCTTTTTCAAAGTCGGTTGTAAATTTTATATGAAATACATAGGAATCAAGAAACTTAATTACTTAATAAATATTTGTATAATGATAATGCATAATTATTTCTTTTTTATTGGAAAACAACATGTATATCAATTTTATTTCACACGAGTACATTGCATGTGTTGTATACAATTGATAAAATAAGTGTGGACAAGGTGAAAATGTCCTATCTGAAAACCAATGATATGATTGTATCATAAGAAGCATCGAATTGATATTCAACGAAATAACGATACGTCAAAATTGCACGCGTCGAAATGTAGTGTGCGTCAAAATTGTCGCGTTGAAATAACGTACAATTTTATAAACTAGTGAAGAGCACATTTTAAACTTAAAATGTTTTTATTGAAATAATTAATGGTCATTTTATTCCATTTTATTCCGTTCATATATATTAGAGATCATTAGTGTTTTTTTGTCAACACTCTAAGTATTTTAAAACATCTGAACTGTAAAATTTACGTATCATGAACTGAGATTTATTGGAAATCTTTTCGTAAATTATCACTTTTAAATGTAATTATATTCGCTGATTTCCGAATTTCTGTATATTTTTTTTATATTTTATATTACTTCGTAAACGTTTATTATGTAATCTGTAGATTGTTCTAGTCTAAGTTTGATATATATCACAACCAAAAGATACTTACATTTTTGTTTTAAGTTTTTTAACTATATTGAATTGTAGTACGCATGTATTTTATTTATTTTAATCAAATTTAAAATAGGAACTACTATCGTAACAAAAGTATAATGATGCGTTGTTTGTTAATATTGTAATTTAGTTTGAAACTCATTTAAGGATTGTGGATAGTATTAAACCAAAAGCGTAAAGTAATATTTACTGAATTATATTATATTTATCACTTAAATGAATAAAATTAAAAAAATATATATTTTTGTTTAGGTGAGGATTATTCAGAAAATTCTGGTTTGACTCTTTCAAAATTTAAAAGAACAGTATATGATGAATCACTTATGCCTCAAGTATCTACTGAGTTATCAGCAGGAAGTTTTCGAGTACCACATAACATCATAAACACATACTACAGGTAAGTTTAAATTTATCGTTATTTAATTCGGAAAAAAACATGTCTGGTATCGAAATATACATCTATATTATCTATATCTGATATATATATATATTGTAAATGCTTTAATAATATAAAAACTGCATGGGTGTACCAGAAAATTATTTGTTTTTTTATTAAAATAATATAAATTATCATATCGATTAGTTAATGATTGTATGAATCATATTTTTATTTTTATTTTATTTCAAACACACAAATCAATTAAAAATGCTTTAAAAATAAATCTGATCATTTATTTCGAACTTTAATGCATGTTTATAGTTAAAATTATTGTTTTGAAACTTTCAGTTTATATATTGTGAAAGAAAATAGAATTATGTATATTTCTAAGAATATCAAAAAATCTAAAATTTCCGGTAAATGACGTATAATGATCAAAACTAATAAAGTTTTTAAAATTTGAAATAACATTGAACACGAAAGTGAAGCAAGATAAATAGTTCTTAAATAAAAACTATTCTTAAAATCAAAAATAACGCTAAAATTGTGACTTTTCATAGTAAATATAATTAACTAAATCCTAAATCAAGCTTCAATTATTTTTAAAAAATTATTCTATAAATCATAAAGTAATTGGCTAAGTCATAATAACTGCAAATGCTGAGAAAATGAGACAAGATGTCGAAAATAATTGACAAAATAGCATAAAGGTTAATATAACTAATATAATTAAAAGACATGTGTATAAAAATGAAGACGATTCCTTAGATTTATTTGTAGGAATGTCTGGAAAAAATAATTATAACTTCAATTATGTATTATTAAATTTAAACAATAATAATTATAACTTTTATGTATTATAGATTTAGTTTATAAATAATTATGTAGATTAACTTTAAAATTTAGCTTTTATTTGCAACCTTGAAAATGAAAAATACTATTCGTGGAATACTTTTATAGAATATTTATTATGACGTGATTATAATTTCTTTAGTCTTGTAGAATATAATTCATTGGGTGAAATCACTCGTCACTGGAAAAATTTAGGTGTATTTAATTAAAATTATATATTGTTTGTTTACCTAAAACAGTTTAGTGGATGAAAATAATAAAGTTTTAAATGTACTAAAACTTCACGAATTCATGATGTTTCCCGATATTATAGTCGAAAATAAGAATTTGGAGTATATACTAAGAGGTATGTCGCTAAACTCTAGTCGTTATCCAGTAGCATCATATAACTTAGGGGTAAATAGTTCATTTTTAGTTAAAAAATAAATTTTATTCGTATAAAACTGATATAATTTAATTAATATATTTCAGATATCAAATTTTATGTTTCATAATATGATTAAAAATATCGCCGACTCTGACCTACTTGCTACAGATATTCAAAGAGGTCGTGATGTAGGCATACCACCGTACATCAAAGTTAGAGAACTTTGTGGTTTTTCAGTAATCACATCATTTGACGATTTGTTAAAGATATTATCACCTACTGTAAGTCTAAAAATTGATGAATATCTCTGTCTAATATATAAAATATTTCTGTTTTATACTATTTGCATTTCACTTAAAGATATCTCAGAATACTTGAAAAATTAAAAATATTGTTAAGAGAATTATACAGATGTCAGATAAATTAAGGGCCTAAAGCTTTAAATCGTACCTCTTTAGTAGGTTATAATTTTATAATCTTGGAGTCAATTTTCAATTTAAAGTCAGCATTTATACGTTTTGAATTTCCCTAAGAAAAATAAGAAAATATTTTAAAGATTACTAAATGTTACTTAAGAAATGAGATGCATCTGGAATATACTAATAGTTATATCTAAAATTAAATGTCATTGATTTTTATTTTAATTAAAATGTACACCTACAAAATTTCTATACTGTAATCGACTATATCATATATCAGAAATAAATAAAAATATTTTATTTTAAATAAAGTGATCCATTTACTATGTAGTCACTTATGTTTAAGATCATTGCCATATTTTATTATCAGTTACTTTTAATAATTTGATTGCATATTTTTTCCATCCCAATTATATTATTTATTAATGTTTATCTATTGATTATATGAAGGCTATTGGATTATTGAAGTTATACTATGAAGATGTTGCTAGCATAGATTTAATAGTGGGATCCTTGCTAGAACCAATAATCCCTGGTGCATGGTTTGGTGAAACTACGAGGTGTATATTAGCTGATGGATTTTATCGTATTCGATATGGTGATCGTTTCTTTTGTGATGTGCAAGATCAACCTGGAAGTTTTACTGATGGTATAACATAGATTATTATGGAATTTTCATTTAAATAACGGTATGTTCAATTTTGTAATAACATTAGAGCAATTTGAAGTTTTGTGGAATCTAAATCTCACACAAATATTTTGTGCAATGTCAAAGATTGACCAATTACCCAGTAATTTTTTCATGTCATACGGGTATATTATATTTTTTACTTAAATTTAGTTATAAATGTTAGCTATAATTATATTTTACATTATTTTCAAAGATGATTTCTCATGTGCTATATTATTAATTATATAACTAATATAATAAGGATGATTTTTCAAATTCACAAGATATTATAATAATATAATAAAAAATAATTCATAGCGAATAATTTTGACAGGAAATATGACTAATTGAAATACTTATTATAAATAACATTAAAGTAGCCGATTGCATACAAAATGAGTCTCAATATAACTTTTTATGACGAATTAAGTCCCATGATATTTTAGATATAATAATAATTAAGTCCATGTTTTAATACTGAGTCCCGTAAAAAATTTAAAAAAAAAAAAATTTCCTTCTCATTTTCACAGAATTAGGACTGTCTATAACAAAAAATTCTATAGATATGGTTGAAATTTTTTTTTTTTTTTTAATATTTTATAATCTAATAATCTAGGGTTAAAATATAGTATACATGATTTGTGTATAATTAAATAAAGATAGGTACTTAATGATAAAATAACATTTTTTTTATTGATAAACATTTATGGAATAGGCATTGCGTATATTCAAATTTAGCTGTGTTTGATTGCATAAATAATTTCTTGTATTATTAATATGTATTCTTCTAATTTTTATATATGTTTTGTATTGTACATTTAACAAAATGTTTATAAATTGGTGTAATGTTTGGATGGGCTGAATAAGACAATGTATCGAGTGAAAGAATTCACAGATATTGATGGTCCTCGCCAATGAATATATAAATGAGGTTCACATTAATAAGGTATAAGTGTGATAATAAAAAATATTTTAATGTCATATGGCATAATTTCAGCTGTGTCTGGACTCTGGATGGTTGATTTTATATTTTGCTCAAAATAAATCTAAGAAACAATTCGTATGTTATAAGTTTCCTAAACCCGGACTCGGTGTATATCCTGTTTATACCCGGGACTTAATAAGCATTTTTTTCCGTTCAGGTATATGGTCTTAATTAGTACACAACGAAGAAGTCAACTAATAATGTTAAGTTTCTATATAAAATAATTAGTTTCAGACAAAGTGCCTATAACTATTTTTAATATATAAATAAAAAATAAATAAATAGTTTTTACACAGAAATAAATAAATAAAAGTTTAGCCTGGAGTATTAGTATATTTGTAAAGTTATGCTTAAATATTTTTATTCGAATCGTCGAGTAGAAATCTAATTAATTATTTATCGTTATTGAATATGGGAGGGGTATTTTAATCAGTGTATCATCAAACTTAATTTTTTTAACAATGATATAATGATAACTGATACCTTACAATATTGTATCATAAATGTATTTCGAATTGCAACTAAGGTTTCCACATTTACGAGACAGTTATTTTATGTTTTTTTTTTTAATGTAAGTAAATATTTATTTTAATTATAATTCAAATCATACCAAGTTATTATGTATTTATTTAGATGATGTATGTTAATAAAATATAAGAATGAGTTTAACAGCTTTAAATTAAAATGACTGTTATAATGACGATAAAATAGATCATAGACAAATTAAAAATAACTATTTTAATAAAAAAAATAAAAGATTTTTAGTTGGTATATTTTTATACAGGTATTATAAAAAAATAAACATAAATTACTATTTTTGACACTTTACACCAATCTTATTTTGTGTATCGAATAAAGATAGTAATTTTGGTAATATAAAATTAATATTAAGTATATACATTTTTTTAAGGAATTCCGAAATGATTGATTGTGAAGAGTTGAGTCTAGATCTTCAATTATGGCGTCATAGTACAAATGGTAAATGTTATACATTTAATTATAAATAATTACATTCTAAATATATATATTTAAATAGGTATTCAATAATGAATAAAGAATAAAAACAATATTACATGCATTACTATATTTAACTTTTTTTGATTTTGCTTTAACTACTTATTTATGAGATTACAAAAATGTTTGAATTTGCCATAAAATCATGTAGATTAGTTTCTAGAAATTAAAGAATTTTTTTTGTATAAAAAACAAATGCTTCATTTATAATCTATACAAAAAGCTAATTAATTAAATGTGATATAATCAATGTTATAATACAATAACTTGATTGGCTTGAGAAAGGAAACCCTTTAGCAACAATATTTCCTAATTAATTTGATGGGTTATAAGTGGAGGGAAGCCGAATTTTTTAGGTTAGAGTGCCTTTCGGCCATCTTTCAAGTCCTCTCGTTGGATTGTTAGGAATAGTGATTGATGACACACGAGAGATTAGAGAATTTAGGTTTGACTGGAGATTGGAATGACATTTTCTATATAGTTTGATGTCTGTTTCGTTTAATGTTGGTATTTGTAGGTAATTATGCACTGCTTAGTTGCTTAGTTATATATCATATAAAATACCATATATCATGTCATATACCATGGGGCTCCAATTATTTGTCCGAGATAAATATATTGAAATGTTTATATTTTTGTTGTAGGAATTGAAGTGTTTGGCTTGACCCCAAATTTAATCACCACATGACCTGAGGGAGGTTATAAATATTTTGTGTATTAAAACTTTGTTCTTTATTAACTCATTGAAGGGGACAACAGTAAGAAAAAGAGATATGAGTGAAGGTTAAAAGAATGTTTTCTTATGTTTATGGTGGATTGGGCCCATGGAAGTCTTTTGTCAAGATGAATTTCCAAGTTTTTAATTACATTATTAATTGGTATAGGTATGTTATTAAGGTATATTTCATTTTTTCTAAGGGTACAATTTATTCGAACTGATTCGTTTTCATTTATGTTGATTTTCCATTTATTAGTCCAGTTTGAAATTTGATTAAGGTGGTATTGTATATTATATGTAGCTATTTTTGAATATTTATTCGATGACGGTATTGCGGTGTCATTAGCATGTGTCGCTTGGCGTTGTTTGGCTTGTTTAGGAGAGATCTAATGCAATGTATACATAATACTGATTAGATGATAGGTCACTTATTTGCGTTACTTCTGTTCAAAACATATTTTAAGTACTTTTCACTAGGTGGCAATTCAATGAAATTGTATACCATCGTAGTTTATGGACGTGGTGCTCTTCTGCAGAGCATCATATACAGGGAAAATCATCTTCTATTGGTTAGTGGTACGATCACTCACCACTGGGTAGCATTCGATTATCACTGGGGGGCATTAGTGTCACGTACTTTGTATGTTAAAATATGTTCTGCTTCAGCTTAGATTTAATAGTAAGGGAAATACGAATTGTTATATCGTATTGTGAAAATCTGTCTTTAAGATAGAGTTTTAGGATGAGATAACATGGAGCTGGTAAAAATAATTTTAATTTAAGAAATAGTTCGCAGTTATTAGTTTGAGATCTTTATATAACTGAATCATAAAAAATTTTTTTTATTTCAATAAATGTTCAATTTGTATCAATATTTCATAAAGTAACAAAAATTACTTGAAGTATTATTTTGAAAAATTACTCTTTGTTTTAATTTGATTTATTTTAATTTTGTCATAAATGAACCAGTACATCATAGGTTAGCAATATAACAATTTGATATTCATTTTTTTATAGGTTTTGTTTAACAAACATTTTTTATGAGCTAGTTATCTAAATTCATCATATATATATTAGCTAAAACTTATATTTGTCTTTAGATTTAATATTGTGAAATTTAGTGAACTAAGCGAATTAAGTAAATTAAACAAGCAAATACAATAATGCATTTATAGGCTTTGACATTTTAAAATGTAATATTTAATTTTATATTAATGTTTTAGGATGAATTCAAGAGTTGGATTACTTGACGCTTCACATCAAACCAATAAAATATATTGGAGGTGTTAACTAAAAATATAAATATAAATAACACATGTTTACTGTATAATTTAATAACTTATTATATTCAAATATAATTTTGTAGCTAATATTTAGAATTATAAAACAAGGAAAACATGAATAATTATATGATAATTTACTTCAATTTATTTATAATAATAATTAATTAATCATAGTTAACTTTTCATCATAGTATAACCAACTCAAACTTAAAATCATTTCCAATGTGTGAACTTAACATGGATGATCTAGTTAAATATAAATATAATTAATTTAACCTCTTGAATCTTGCATCGTATTTCATAAAAATGTATATATTATTGTGCAATATAGGTTTAAACACATTTCATGGGTGAATCTTAGAATAGATACACAGTTTTAGTTTTTGCATGCATGGTTAATATGAAATAAAATATAATTTAAGTTTATATTATATTATTAAAAAAAACTACGATCTTAATTTATTACTTGTATAAGATTTTATAGCTTGTATCAATTATACATTTTGTACCTTAAAATACATTAAAAAAAATATCTATATTTAGACAAATCTTCTACAGGATACCACAATTTTAGTTATTTTAACTCACGACAATGGGTTTAAAGCAAAGATTGCTAGAAGAATATGATTGGAAAACAAATGCTGTTTGGAGATGGTATTGACGCGGACCCGTGCGGCAGCCGTTATCGACACGGCCGTCGCCGACCGTGCCCTTATCTCTCTCATCAACCACCATTCCGCGACACGCAACTTCGCAGCGACACCCCGTCCTCCCATCCATCACCTGTCAGTGGTCGCGAACGGTCGCTACGACGTCCGACAGGTACCACCATCTGAACCGTGCTGTTTTTCCAAGACCGTGTAACGATACACAGCTCTACTTTTTTTTTTCTCTCGTCATTGTGATCACTGCCACACATCGTGTATATCTTTTGGTGTTCATTATTATTATTATTATTATTATTTTTTTTTCATGTATATATATATACTGTGTGATCACGAATCCGGGATTTTTATTTTTATTATTGATAATATAATCTTGAACCGTATTTTCCGCACCTGCGACCGTGCACACAACACCGTCACCAGTGTGCCCCGTCAAATCGGCTCCCCGAAAAGGAATCACCGGTCAAGTACGCGACAGGTAAGATACTTTTCCGCTAGCTTTACAACCACGCTTTGCTTTCGTTAAGTTTTACTTAGTATTAGTATTAGGTGATTCGGCTACACGAGGTATAAGGAAGGTTAGGGAAAACCCCCCCGGGCGCTGAGCTTACCGCTATACGCAATATAGAACACACCAGAGTCCCCGGGGGGCAACGGAAAGATATTGCACGCACACGCGAGATATCGACCGAAACACACACGGCGTATTGTGGCAACGCGATTACAATTATTAAGGTGCGGCCCCACTGGAAGCGATTTGCGTTTTAGCGATAGCGTGTAGCGATTTTGCGTTTTAGCGATTTTAACAAAATTATGTAACTCATATATAGTGGGCCCACTGAGCGCGTGTCGCGTGTAGCTTTACACGCGCGGTAATCGCTGAAAGAACAAAATAGTTTGATATTCGGCGATTAATCGCTGTCTAAATGTCTTCCGCGTCGGTCGTGTCCGAACAAATAGCTGCCGCTGTCTCCGCACAGGAAGCTATTTGGAATCCTAGACACCCAGACCACAGTAATAGGACTAAGATCTAAAAATGTTGGTCCAACGTTGGAAAAGATCTCGACATGGATGATAATTTACTTTAATGTCAATTAAAGCAGCACATTCAGCCAGCAACATTTTTCTGAACGTCATCTTGGTTGAGGATCGAATAAACTAATGAAAAATAAAACGAACGCGCGTGACGTAAAATTGTAGAAACGCATGTAAAATCGCTAAAGTGTCCCCATCAAAATCGCTAGTGGACATCGCACGTGTAAAATCGCAGAAACGCTCGAAACGCAGAAACTCAAAATCGCTTCCAGTGGGGCCGCACCTTTACAATTTGATCAGCTCCGAGACACCGCCGCCGGTCGACCCGCGTCCCATCCGCTGCATATCAAACGGTATTTCAATCAAACACACGCCACTATGGCCGCGCCGCCGTAGTCTAATAACCGGTCCGCGACACGAAAGCCGCCGCCGCCGTTGACGACGTAGATCAGGGATTCCCAACCGCTGTGCCGCGAAATTATTCAGGTGTGCCCCGTGTAATTTTTGTAATTTTATAATTTTTTAAGCATAACCAAATATAATGATCAAAATTATAATTTATACCTATGATAGCATTGACTTCAAAATTCCCCTGAAAATAAAAAATGATAAAATGTCCTGATAAAACAGCTATATTATCGTAATATGATATTATAGCTGTTTTAGTATAGGAACCCATATTATGGGTTCCTATACTACCCGATACGGTTGTACGCAACTGATTGCAGTTGCGTTGACTTTTACCACATACTAAAACGACTACATGAAAGCATAGCCGGTGCTCATTATAATGAAAATTGAGTGCGTGTAATTGTTACGCATTATACTGTATGGGTATTTTGATCAAGAAATATTATAAGTTAAATTTAAAAATGGATAGATGTTTAAAAAAGCATAAATTAATATTGATGACAGTGATGTTAGAGCACATGACAACAATTTAAATATTGAAATTAATATTAAACAATCAGCTTTAATAAGTGATAAAAGTTTAAATTTAAAAATTAAACGTAAATACGTTGATAATTATTTATGTTTTGGATTTACGTGGAATGGGATGACATTGATTATCCTTTAACAGTTTGTATCGTTTCAACTGTTTCACCTGTAATAGAGGAATTATGTATAAAACACCAGTCTCAAATGTCAAATTAAATTTATATTATATATATTATGTTAATATAATTATATTATAATACATTATATATAATTATGATATTATGTATATTCATTATTATTTATTTAAGTGTGCTGTGGAAATTTTTAAAATGATCAAGTGTGCCGTTAAGTAAAAAAGGTTGGGAATCCCAGACGTAGATAAACACGCGCAGCTGGAACAGTCGTTTACGTAAACACTGCCGCCGCGCCGTGATATATCCGTGCAACGTCATAGCGTGTTGTTTATCAACAAAACAAATCATAATTTTTTTCTTGTCAATCTCGTACGCGTACTACACTACCACAGTACCACCACGTAGGTTAATAGGAAAAAGAATCACATACTCACACACACACACACACACACACACACACACACACACACACACACACTCACACGTACACAATACGCTCGCGCGCGTATTAACACTTCGAGATCATTCCGAATAACAGCTTTTTCCGCTACACCACACTATGTCGGGAGAAGCGTTGAATCAATTGACGTTGAAGGAATTGCGTTACGAATGTGAGAAGCGCTATCTACCACTTCGCGGACGTGTACCATTCAGACCGGCTACCCGTCCCGATATTCTATGTCCCCGAACGTTCAGTACTCATTCCGTATGACGATTTGCGTGCAGCGCGAGCATCCCTACCCGAGTTCTCCGGAACGAAGGCGGAGGACCCCGTACGGTTTTTGGAGAATACTGAATCGATTCTAGGACAGGCTAGAATATCACCAGCGGGTTGGACAATGGCAGTCGAACCGCAACTAAAAGGGACAGCCGGAAAATGGTGGACCTCCATCAAAATCCTGGACCTGTCCTGGCTTTCGGTCCGAATTTTTAGAAATTTCGACAACGCCGAAATTCAGGCACAGTTACGGGCAGAAATAGTTTCTGCGCGACAGCCCGAAAGCCAAACCCCGTCCGAATTCGTCCTCGCGAAAAACCAATTACCACGCCGCGTTAATACCGGTCTATCTGAATCACAGTTAGTAGGTATAATTGCGGGCCTAATGCGTGACGAATACCGGACCCACGTTCGGTTGCAGCGGCCAGTGACATTTGCCGAGCTACGTCGAATAGCCGCAATCCTGGCTCCCGCAACGAACTCACCCGCTCGCACACCGGATCGAGCACACCACGCACAAGGGAAGAAGGGTCCCCAACAGGTGACCCGGCCCCTAAACAAACCACCCACCCGCACCACCACGGAAAGTAAACCTCCACCGAGACCGTGTAGATACTGCGGGGGGTCACACTGGCACAGCGAGTGCCCACATAAACCGTCGTCTCTGGGAAACGGCGGGGGAGGTGGAAAGGAGTAGTCCCCCTACCACCTCCACACAACTCCACATCACCCATTAGAATTTATAAGGCACACATACACCACCATTTGGCATTACGGACGGGTATATTACCAACAGACACCTCCCAGACAAATCGTACCGTAAGTCGGTTAAGTCGACTACTGGACCAACGATTACCGAACAGTCGTCTTCGGAAATATCCTCCGTCAATTCGTCCGTGGTTACCCAAAGCACCACGGCCCTCACCACAATTTCCGATATTCCAACGTACGCTCAACAGCAACAAGTCGGCTGCGTCCCTCAAATCCCAAACCTACACCACCCCATTCACACGTACCACCCCAAAGGTGTATACATCCGGCTTCAGGGGAAGTCTTAGGTTTAGGGACAAAGGTAATAGGGAAAGGAACGGTTGGCATAAAAACAACAAGGGAAGGGCAAATCACACGTGTTCCCCCTTTTCGGAAAATTCACCTGCTCCAGTGGTGCGGTCTCCGAGCCCAGAGGTAATCGACAAGGATGTCCTGGTAATGGCGGTTCGACCCATTCACCAAAGACCCACCGTCGCGGTTCAGAACTACTTTCCCCACTTGTATGAGTCCCCCACGTTTAGGAACGCTAAACGAACATGCACCGACAAAATCCCGACTCCAGCAGTGTAACTCGAATTTAGCTCAGGCTTCATAACAGCACTTCTAGACTCACAGGTCCAAAAATCGTATGTAAGCCCAATCATAGGCTGTTAATTCGGATCACCCAATAAACGGACTACCCACACTGGTTAGAATGGCGGATGGACACATCACCTCCACAAGTGGTACTGTCGCCTTCGAAGCCAAAATCGGGGACCTCACCATCCCTTTCGAAGCGACCATAATGGATGAACTGTATTGTGACGTATACTAGGACATGACTTCTTCGTAGAGCACAAAGTCTCTTGGGATTACGCCGCATGCACTATTCATCTGGGTGCTAGAAAGAGGACCACCACATGTTGGAAAGGTTGCACCGCACCCCACAATACAACCCCCAATTTATCAGCTTTGGAAATCTCCGGAAACCCGAAAACTCGCGCAAATTCCACCGCTGTATTGAACGAATACGCGGCTGTTTGCAGCGACCGGGTCGGCAGAACCAAGCTTACTGAGCATGATATCATTGAGAAGAGATTAATAGGGGTACCCACATCACCACTCATCAACACTACTAACCCCCCAGCTGATAATATCTTTGCTACAACCGAAACGGTCGCGACGTACTTACCGTTGTCTAGTTTTTCACCACAACCTTCGCGTCTTGGCAATCCAATGACCTCCAGACGCGAGACATCATCAAAACAATTAAGTCGGACACCCCTGCACGTAATACCAGAAGCGCAACGAAAGATACGGCCATTTTTGTCCTACCGGATGGCCTCCTGCGGCAAAACGTCAAGGGCCACTTATCAATCGTGATACCCAAAACCCAAACCCAACAGGTGATCTGGAGGTATAACGACCACATCACGGCTAGTCACCCAGGGTGGAAGGAAACTTACCGGGTAGTTAGGGACCATTTCTATTGGAAGGGGCTAAAAAACGACGTGAGGCTGTATGTCAAGTCATGTCACATATGTGCATGTACTAAACCACTCAACTCACGGTCGAATGACGCCACCAACTCCAGGAAACCCCGACACCCCTGGGAGGTTATCAGTATAGATTTAATGGGACCCTATCCTCGCATGAGTAAAGGAAAATCCTATATCTTGGTAGCCACTAACTGCTTCAGTAGATGGACCGAGGCATACCCGCTCGGAACAGCTACTACTAAAAATATTATCGAAACGCTCGAACGAGAATTTTTCTCACGTTTCGGCTACCCCCACGTGTGTCTCAGTGACAACGGCCCCTAGTTCATGTCAAACGACATGCATAGCGCGATTGAACGATGGGGGGTGGAAGGTTGGACCACCCCAACCTATCGCCCGAGAGCCAACCCGGTCGAGCGCCGCAATCAGGACTTGAAGAAAAGACTACGCGCGGCACTCACCAACGGCAAACACACCACCTGGGATACAAAGTTAGCCCCTATCTTATTCGCTATTCGAAACCGGCGCAATGTACAGATAGGATATCCACCATCGGTATTAATACTCGGACGCGAGTGCAAGACTCGGGGATTGGACCCTACAATCTGACTCACATACGCAGGTCGAACCAATAAAGAGGGATAGACTTAAGCGGGAGGTAGAAATCACAGGCAGACACAACCGGGACATAGTGGCCGAGAAATGCTAATTCTCGGAGGGAGATATGGTACTGTATAAGGCCCACCACTTGTCCAAGGCGCACAAGGGATTTCATGCGGGATTCGCACCGAAATGGTGGGGCTTCATAAGGCTGGAAAAGCGGGTTTAGTAAAGGAGTTTTCTAAACGATCAGCTACCGCCGAAAAAAATCCACGTGTCCGGCCTAAAACGCGCACACAATAAATTATACATACGATTGCGCGTTTTTCAGTATCACCTCCAACCACCAGCCACCTTCGACTATGGACGTGACCAAAGCGGTGGAGATGTTGGAGAAGATCAGGGAGGCGGTCATGGCCCAGGGATCGATGGGCTGTCTCATAGTGGACGACGTCCGGAAGGTGGGGGTCGCCCAACTGCGGGCTGAACCGATACTTTGGGCAGCTTACTACCGGGGGTGGGCGGACCGGACCACCAACTTGGTGAGGTCGCTTGGCTCCTCGGCGGCGAGGTTACCGGGCACCTCGCCAACGACGAAACCACCGCGCCCATCGACCCATCACCGGGTCTCAACTACCAAGGCGATGGGGTCGAAGCGCGCAAAACCAGCAACAGGCGCAGCACCGGCCGGCCGTTCCACACAGGTCACCCGTACCGCACCGGCAGTCCGTACCACACCGGCAATACGCGGCGCCACCACCAACACGACCCCACCACGGCAAGCCACCAGCTCCGCATGGCCTCAACGGGACGTGACTTGGGTGAGGCCGGCTCCGGGATGTCTGTTAGTTCCGAGGATGCCACCGGCAGACCCACATCCACCGACGTTGGAGTGGATGGGGATGCCGGCCGCGTGGCATACGTAGACTACCTGCCGACACTACCACTTGCACCTCCCTCCGACAAGCCAGGATCACTGAAGCCCTGGCCAAAGCCTGCGAAGCCAGCCACACCATCACCGACAACATCAACGCGGTCGGCAGAACGGGCCAAGGAGTAGAGGAGGGAACACCAGTGGCAGAGGAGACGGCGGGCAAAAGCCGAGAGGGAAGGCCCGAGTCAGCAGTACCGGCTGACGAAGGCGACTCCCTCAGCTGGGTCGTCCACCGACCCGGAAGACCGGGAGTCGGTGCAGGTGTCAACACCGGTGCCAGGTGGTTTCGCTCAGGAACACTAACCGGAGCGAGATACAAACCCGGGGGAAGCAATGGAGGTCATCACTTCAGTCATCGCGTCAGAAAACTTCTAAAATTCAGATCAATCTCTAAAAATCTAAAAATTCAAATTTATATAACATTAATTCGTCTCACTATCGGATATATAATTCAAGCACGTAGGAACAGAGAAAAACGGAAGAAGTTAAACTAGATGTTTTTGAAAAAAAAGTATAATGACGAAAATATAGACCATATCTTGATCCATAAACCGAGGAATGGAGAATACGAAATAGTGAAAAGTTCCAAAACATATTATAAAGATCATATCTATCAAGTGAATTTATAGAAAATAGGTTAAGGTAGGCTGAACATGCCTGGAAGAAATATAATTCAATGGTAAAAACAGCAATTGAAGATGATTCGGTAGGAACACGACACTGGACAGACATCACCTGAGATGAGAAGATTTTGTGAAGAGGAATGTTATCCGAGGTGACAACTCAAGAGAATTGGCTGAGGATAAAGAGAGGTAAAGGTATATTTGTTGTACGGGATGGTCTTAAAGTCCGGAAACTTCCCCCCACCCTCAAAAAAATAAAAAAATATCCGGAACATTTGTATATTGAAATATTTTATTTTCATATAGCTCTGACACACTGTCACACTTGTCACGTTTGTTAGATATTGAACACAAATATGTATCAGAAAATTTATATTTGTTTAACTATGTTGATTGTAATGACTAATGTATAGGTGTAAACATTTAATTAGAGCACCCATCACTATATAAAAGTTATCCTATTCTCGCCATAAATTGTATTAATTTTAATATCTGTATCAAATGTTAATTTTATAAAATAATCTCAATCTTCAGTATTTTTTTTAATTTGATTCATGATTAAGAACTTATTTATTTTTAAATGTTTAATGTATGTAACGTTTTATATACCATAAAAAAACACAAACCACATATTATTACTTAGCTTTTGACTTCTTACTGGGATTAAATAATTACATTTTAATATACTTACAGATGCATTAAAGCTGATAAAATTCAGAATTAAAATATGTTTTCATGAAAATTTGTTTGCAGATTATTATTTTATTTTTAAGTTTTAATATTGTGTTTAAAAAACACATTTTACATTGGTAAGTACTGACTAAATAATATGCCCGTTAAATTACCAAATAATAAATAAATAAAAAATAGTATGAAGATGCAAATTATAAAAATATGACATAAATCTCTTCATATAACATTTTATTTATACTTGTAAACATTTATTAAAATATTGTCACTATACTAATTTATATTATTAATTAGTCATTTGCTAAAAAA
>NW_020273127.1:0-1798 GCF_003268045.1 Sipha flava
ACAGTTCTTTTCTGATGTCTAGTTTGTAATACTCCACGTAATACTTTTCCGGGAGCTTTAATTCAACTTTCATCCTGAACACCGCCGAATTGTTTGTATTCCACAGCCATGATAGTTTAGTCTTCAACACTGGATCTTGTCCGCGCTTGCCTGCCTTATGTGTTGCAGCGACAACGACTAATTGGCAGCTCTGGTCTAGAGTGGCCGAGTTAGTGATGTTTTCACTGAATGGTTGATCGACCACTATACCACCGGACGGTGCGCGTACTAACCGATTATTAGCCTTCGTAAAACACTTTTTGTGCATCACACGATTCCACGTTGTCAAACGTAGAAATTTCAAGTTATGGTTAGAATAGTGTATTTTGTTTAACTCCGCGAATACTTTTTAGAAAATTTTGATTTTTATAACAAAATCTTAACTCTAGTCATACGTGTCTATCTTACCGATGCATTTAACCATTCTCAGGGCATTAAAAAAAACTTTCTTTTCACACAGCGAACATTTCTTCGTCGTATATATCAGCTTCTTTACTTTCAGGTGACCAACCACAGTGCATATACAACTTGCCTCCATGTTTTTCATCGTTTTTTTGATCTATCTTTTACAACAAATTAAATATATAAACAATAAAATATACTCTAGGTATATTTGAAATGAATAACTTGCAAAATTAATAAATTAATTCGTAATGCGGAAGACAAAATTAACGAAATCGACGACAAATGTAGGAATTATTATATTATTGATATATCAACAACTGTTTCTAATGGTAACTAAGATAAACGTTGGTTGATTTTTTGAGATTGCCTATGATTGACTTCTTCATCTTCGTAGTTGACGACCTTTAAGACTAAACTGACAAACATATGTCATGTCATCTCTCTCTATCCTCCGCTAGGACTCTCCAATCACCATTCGGTTCAACCCGCTCCATATCTTTTGACACCTGCTCTTCCCACCTCAACCTTGGTCTACCAAGTGGTCTTACGCCTTTTGGAGAGCCACATAGTACCTTGTGTATAAGGGCTCTTTCTTTTCACCATGTGTGGCCAGCCAAAAAGAGTCGCCTCTTTCTTGTATCGTTGACTATAATTGGTTTCTGATATAGCTCCTTGATTTCCATATTATTTCTGTTTTCGATCGGGTAGAACACTTGACTGGTCACCTCATACTTAAAATCCAACAAATGATCATAACAAGGTTTGTTATTAATCCAAAGTAATTGTATAATAATTTATCATAATTCAACACATTGGACATAAGATCGGGCACCCGGAATAATAATAGTAATTATAATAATAATAATACAGAAAATATGATAATAATATAAACATAAATACAAGATATAAAATGTAATACAGCCAATCACGGTAGTGTACTCAATCTCATCGACGACAGTGCAGCCAGCTTCCTGCTGCCGAGAGCGGGCAGGCACTCCACGAACAACGATATATCGTACGAACAGCGACGCCGTGACGATGGTGCAAAACACGCCCGGCGGTACAACACACGATGGTGATATTAAAACTTCGCAAAAATGTATGGCGGCCAGAGTACGACACGCACGAGATAAAGCGCACAACGACATCGCAAAATCACGCGGAAGGTAGAAAAAAACGGCGTGAATCAACAAAGGCGCACCAGCGTGAACGAAACAAAGTAAAACAGCACACACGTCACGATAGATCGACGATATGCCGGCGTCGGAGGCGAACATATGTAATACGAACATAAGTAATATTAATAAAATTAGGTAAAGTAACTATTATAAGCTTTGTTTCATAAACCTCTTCC
>NW_020273128.1:0-5539 GCF_003268045.1 Sipha flava
TTGGTGTCAGGTGTGGGGTTAACCTAACCTGCACGAAGATCGCTACATAAATTTGGTGTCAGGTGTGGGGTCGTTCTAATCGAGTGAAAATAATTGTTATCCAATTAAGTAATTCGAGACCCACCGACGAACCACGTTCTACGTCATAAAGAGATTTACGCTGAATTGTAAGTCAGTTCAGTTTCAAGAAGTCAAGTTCAAGGGACAACGTCCACGGAACTCAACGCAAGTCAGAAAGGCTTGTGTCACGAAGTGCAGTCCAGGATAAAAGGAATTTCCACAACGCGGAGCCAAGCAGAGCCGAGCAGTTCAAGGACGCATTTTTTTCACCTCCCATACAGAAATGAACAAAGTGTAAGTTATCTTTATTATTATACTCTGTCAAATCTGTTGAGAGTTAGTTTTATAAAGTAAATGCATACAAGGAGTAAAAGTGAAAAGAATAAAGTGATAGAGAAACCTGAATCGGGGGATTCAGTATTAACCGACACGTTAAACTCAGAGAGTAGAGGCGAGTCGAGTCGAGATTTAATAGATTTAAACAAAACGTTTATATAAATAAATATGGCAAATCAATTAGATTTTATTACTGCTTTGAGATTTATTCCCGAATTTGCAGGAGGAAGTGAAACCGATCTAGCATTCTTTATTTCCAAATGTGATTTCGTATTTTCAAAAATACCAGATATTTCGAAACCTGATATTCTAGCCGCAGTGCTTACTCAGCTTAAAGGTAAAGCTTTTGAGGCAGTTAGGTACAGGGAAATAACAACATGGGAAGAGTTAAAAGTACATTTAAAAACAATTTTTGGTACATCTCATTCAGTACAATATTTACAAGGGCAATTAAGTTCAATGAAACAAAATCACTTAGAATTAATAAAAGATTTCGCGCAGCGCATAGAGAAAACATATCACGAATTAACAAGCGCATCAACGTTAAATAAAAGTGCCGCGGAAGCAAAAATAATCGCGCAAACTATACAATCGCAGGCATTAAACGTATTCATATCAGGAGTAGAACAATCTATTCAGATAATTTTATTAGCTCGTAATATAACAAGTTTTGAGGAAGCTATTTTGATAGCAATGGAACATGAAAATACGTTTCGTAAATCAGATAATTTAATGAATAATAATAGAAATAATCGGAACAATTTTAAAAATAATTTTAAAAGTAATAATAATAAATTCATTAATAAAACTAATTTTGATAAAAGCGCAATTAAATGTTATCGATGCGATAAAATGGGACATTATGCAAACGAGTGTAGGACGCCTGAGCAATATATTAAAAAGAAACCTGATATAAAGAGAGAATATACGGGACATGTAAAATTTTGCAAATATTGTAAATTAAAAAATCATGATATTTCGGAATGTAGGAAACTTAAAGAAAAAAATTAAAGCTGAGGGGGATCCTTCAGGTAGTTCAGGAAGTTCAGAAAGTTCGGAAAATTCAGCGGGTACAAGTAAAATGCGATCAGTAGGAGATATAAAAAATAATATACGAGTAATGATACCAATTAAAGCTGAACATATAATTTGTAGAGCAAAAGATTTTTTTGTGTGAAAGTAAATTTTTAATTGATAGCGGTGCCGAGATGAATGTTATCAAAATATCTACGTTAAAAGAACATGTAATGGTAAATGAAGATGAAAAAACGGTTTATAAAAGGTATAAGTGAAACAAAAGTGTTAACTATAGGCACGACAACAGTAGAAATTTTTATTAAAAATCAAACATTTAACGTTAAATTTGATATTGTAAAAGACGATTTTCCATTACCTGAAGCAGATATTTTAGGAATTGAATTTCTTAAAAATAATAAAGCAATAATGGATTGGGATAAAGAAGTCTTAATTATTCCCGAGCCAATTGAGGAAAATAAAGTCGAATCTATTATAATACCGGCGCGTAGTAATTGTGTATTACAGATAAAAAGTGACGAGATAATTAATTCAAATGTAGTAGCTATTAAAAAAACACGCGTTGAATGAAAATGTAATAATTGCGAATAGTTTGAGCCCAGTAAAAGAAGCTAAAATTATCGGTAATATAATTAATATATCAGAAGAACCGTTTGTTATTGATGAATTAACTACGAGTCATTTAAATTGGGAACCGTACACAGATAATATATTCTTAATTAATAATACAAATGAAAGAGAAACCAAAGGTGATCAATCGGGTCGGATTAAATTACTTAATGATTCAATTAAAACCGAACATTTAAATACGGAGGAAAAACAAAACATAATAAGTATTTGTAATAACTATTCTGATATTTTCTATTTAGAGGGGGACCGTTTAACAGCAACAGACATTGTAACGCATAAAATTAATACACCACGTATTACGAAACCAATTAACATTAGACCTTATCGTATTCCGTGGGCTTATCAAGTAGAGATCGAAGAACAAATTAAAAATATGAAACAAGACAATATTATCCGTAATTCCGTATCACCGTTTAATTTTCCCTTAGTAGTAGTGAAAAAGAAAACTGGGGAGGATGGACAACAAAAACTTCGTGTATGTGTCGATTTTCGTAAACTTAATGAGGTAACTGAAAACGAAGCTTATTGCTTACCCAATCTACTAGACATTTTAGAATCACTGGGAGCATCTAAATACTTTTTCACGTTAGATTTAGCTAGTGGATATCATCAAATTAAAATTGATGAAGCTGATATTCATAAAACTGCGTTTTCTACAAAATCTAGTCATTATGAATTTTTACGAATGCCTTTCGGGTTAAGTTCCGCACCAGCCACGTTCACGCGTGCTATGAAATCAATTTTAATGGGATTAGAAGAGATGTGCACAGCATATCTCGATGATATCGTAGTACACGGGTCAAGTTTAATAGATCATGGTGATAAATTAATAAAAGTTTTTAATAGATTACGTATTCACAATCTAAAATTACAACCGAGCAAATGTATGTTTCTACGAAAGGAGGTTCTATATTTAGGCCACATTATCAGTGAAACTGGAGTTTCACCAGATCCAAATAAATTAAAATGTATACGCGATTACCCAAAGTTAAAAAATGCGAAGGATATTAAATCTTTTTTAGGTTTACTTAATTATTATCGTCGTTTCGTCGACAATTTCGAAAAAATAGCAAAACCACTAACCAATTTATTAAAAAAAGACGCATCTTCACAATTAATGAGATGGCGGTTGCAATTAGAGAAATATGATTACGAGATTGTTTATAGGGCAAGTTCTTTAAATGCATATGCCGCCTGCTTATCGTGTATAACCATGATAACCGAATTATAGAAAAAAAAATATATATGATAAAAATAAATTAGTAATAATAATTGTAGAGATAGGAAATATAGTTTATTCTGTTATTAGGGAAATAATATGAAATTTACTAAATGTTTTTCGATTTTATTATAAGGCATTATCAATACGAAAACTTGATAAAACATTGTTAATTAAATTAATAAATCTATATACATATTTCGTACAATTATGTTTTTTCTTTATGTTATTTATAATACAGTATGATTCACCTAATTCTTGGATGGCACATGGTGATGCCTCAATCACACTTTATCAACAATGAAATACAACCCAAATCAGGATTGTATTACGAGAACTTAGGTCCAGTTAAAATCATTACTAATACCTGGGACCTTGCCATTTCTCTCGATACATCGAATTTCGCGGAACCATGGACCCCTATTGAGGATCGTTTGAAAATAGTTATGAAATATTGTTTAGAAAAGTATGAAAGGACTTCACCTAGTTGCGAACCATTTTTACAATACTCCATGGGTATAAAAAGAACATTATATAAACGTAGGGACTTATTGTTAAACTCAGTGGAACATAGAATCAAAAGAAGTGCATGGAGTTTTGCGACACAGGCAGCACAAGTTCTCTATGGACTTTGTAATTGGGATTGTATGAAAAAATTTGATTTCTCAATTAATAAATTGAAAAACGAGAAATTAGATCAAATGAATATTTTGGGGGAAAATCTTCGTGTATTAAGCATACAACATGTCGAAGAAGAATTAAAAATTATAAATATAAATACAACCATAAATGAATTAATGGAGTTAACGAATATAAGTATTCCTAAAATCGAACTAAATAGGCAATTTATAATTCTTAACCAAATGATGTTGATACAGTTGATGAAAGTAAATAGGTTTGTCGAGATTCTGCAAAGTGCGAGATCAGGACAAATACATCCTAGTTTGATAAGTACAAAAGAGTTATTAGAGCAATTCAAAAGCATTAAACTAGCTCTACCGAGTGGGACCAATATGCCACTAGAAGTAGAGTACAGTAATGTTTATGATTTAATAAAATTATCAGATTTGACGGTTTATTTTAATAATGATAACATTGTGTTTATTTTAAATATTCCATTAGTTTATCAACATGAATTAAGTTTGTATAAATTAATACCACTTCCAGCATGTTTAGTCGGAAATAAGAAAAAATGTATGTATATTAGACCTAAGCATGATTTTTTAGCTGTTACTAAATCAAAAGAATTGTATTCAACTTATGATAATTTTAATCCAAGTATTTGTAAATCTGTTCACGAATTTTTGGTATGTCCCGAAACCCACCCATTACATTCTAGGAGTATGAGACCTATGTGTGAGATACTCCTGATGCAAGAGCCGAGGGAAGTACCAAATAGCTGTGACATTCGACATATTGAAATGGCTACCACAGTTTTTCATAAGTTAAAGTACAAAAATGAGTGGTTATATGTGACAAATAACGATTCACTATTTGTAACATGTGATGGAGAAACCCAGTCAAAAACCTATATTCTCGAAGGAGCGGGAGTAATTGCATTAAATGAAACTTGTCGCGGATATGCAAACCAGGACGTCTTGATTCCAGGGCGACTCGCAGGAAAAACACAATATTCCGATTTCATTCCTATTTCGATAATTAAGGAATTACCAGGAGATACCACACGTAGTCGTTATGTTAAAACAATGCAGTCACATCACATAAGAACTAGCCAAATGTACGATTTAAATGACATAACGTACACGCAAGATCAAATCACAGAGCAAATACAACAAAAGGATCAATATACGAAAATCGAAATAAAATTATATATGTTTTTCGTTATCGGAATAATCACATTATTATTGGTAATCATAATAAATATTAGTTGTATTATGTGGTATAATAAACGAAGAACATTCAAAAATGACAATACGAAATTAACACCATATTCAATTCACATGGAGGACAAAGGGACTCAGGTCAACATAGAAGAACACTCCATGGAAGCCACAGCACCAAATGTGGAAGATCTAGCATTAACTCCAAAGGAAGAGAATGAGGAAACCTTATTTATGTATCCCAAACTAAAACTTTTTACTAAATCATAAGGGGATAGCTAGTCATTATTCTAATTAATTTTTTTTTATCAATTATCTTATTTTTATTTTTTTATTAGGAAAGTCAGAGACTTTCAGCTTAGAGGGGAGGGATGTAGTAAGCCCAAGGCTAGGCGTATTTTATAATCAGCAGTTAATT
>NW_020273129.1:0-34102 GCF_003268045.1 Sipha flava
AGAATTGTATAGGTGGTTAGTTTTTGAAGGATATTCCTCATATCTCGTTCTTCCAAATTTATAAAACTAAGGGCCCGATTGGATTATTTTGCCACGGGCATTAAAAGTTCTGGTTACGCCACTGTACTAATCATAGGTTTAACAAATTGTCAAATTAAATATAATAAAATGAAACACAATACACATATTATTATTTTATTATTATTTTAAAGCTTAATATTTTATTCATATAATTATCATAGTATATTATTATTATATTATTATTATAACATTATATGATTTAGTACATAATTTGAAAATAATTATTTTATGGAGTTATTTTATGAATAAAATCCATCCGCCTGTTTTTTGTTGATGAAAAATGTTCGATGACCTTTTTATTGAATTCCATATCTTCTGAAATCATTTCACTTTCAATACTAAGAATAGATAAAGCGTTAAGTCTGTCTTCTCCCATGGTACTTCGCAAACAAGTTTTAATTCTTTTTAACGTCGAAAATCCGCGTTCAGCTTCCGACAATGTCATCGGAATGACGACTAATAGTTTAAGTAATTTAAGTACTTCCTTAAATAAATCGTTCATATTATTTGATATTATATAGTTAATTGTAGAAATAATTCCTTTTAGCAAGCAAAAATCATCACGGCTATAAATAACCTCAAGTTCAGTTCTTAAACGTTCTTTTGTAAAGAAAGGATAGCAATTTATAGTTTTTTGTAAATGATCAATTGGAAATTTGTTATTAAATTTTGGGTAGTACTCATTTTGAAAGAGCAACGCTGTAGTTAGATGTTTGTTAAAACTAAAACGACTTTTTGCTTGAGTTATTAAAATATCACATACTTCTAAAGCAATAATTCTTTTTGTAATATTTGGGTCTTCGCTAGTTTTTCTTTTATTTGAATGTATTATGTCTGATTGGTTTAAAACGGTTGAACAAATTGATGACATATTATCACGTATTTTATTTATTTCATTTATAAATAAATTTACCGAGTTATTTGCTTGAACAGGGTCTGTTTTTCTAGCTTGGACAGAACTATACAGTCAACATGTGGCATAATTTTATGAAAAATATTCAGCCAAAAAATAAAATCAGTATCTTCTAGGAGCCTTTTAATACCAGTGGCTTGATTAATTGTTTTAGCTTGTAAAGATACTAAAGATGTTTCAATTATTTTATCCATACAAATAATCAAGTCTTCCCTGTGTTCAAAAACAGTATTAACGGTTCTTATATTAAAGTTCCATCGAGTCTGTACTGCTCTTGGCAAACGAACACCGACTACTTCATCTAACACTGATACCCTCTGTGGCGAATGAGAAAAAAACACTGGTAGTTTAGATAAATTAGAAAAAAATACACGAACTTGCTTATTTTTTGAAATTGATTGTATCATTATTAGATTCAATTGGTGAGCATAACAGTGAATAAGAAAGGCGAATGGATACTTTTCTTTTATCTTCACATTAACACCACCTTTTTGGCCACTCATAACCGCTGCACCGTCGTATGACTGAGCAATCAATTTATTAGGCGATTTTTCCAGAAGTGGATCAATTAAACCAAAAATAGTTTGTGATAATGCTTCGGCATTATGTCCATTTGGATTCTCAAAACCCCAAAACCGCTCAACAGGTCGACCTTGTACTTCATATCTAATAATAAGAACCAACTGAAAGATATTTGAAATATCAGTAGTTTCATCAACAATTATGGAAATAAATTCTGACTGTTCAATTTCATTTACTATTTTATTTCGACATACTGACAGAATAGAATCCAATAATCATTTTGAATTGTTTTGGAAGTTCCTTTAAAAACAGTAGATTTTTCAAAATGATCACGCAAACTAGAATCTAAATCAGTACAAAGGTCGAGAATTCCACGAAAAACGCCCTGATTTTTTGAAGATGTTTTTTCATCATGACCTCGTAGTGGTAATTCGTGTTTACCACAGCATTTAATACAATTTAGAATTTTATCTAGAACATAGCGATTTTTATCTACTAACTCGTTATGGCGTTGGCTACCTATTTTATAACCAATATCAATTTGATGTCTTATATCAACTTTGCCTAACAAATTCAAGTTTGTCGCATTGTGAATATGTTTGAATGAATTTTCATGCTTAACAATTTTCGCATTTAGATATTGCAAATCAGTAACTCCTATTTTAGTCCAAGCTGTTTCACCACCAAAAAGTAAACAAGGAAAACAGAAAAGAGCTTGTTTTATTTCACATCCACATAACCATTCATTTTTGATATATAATGCTGGATTAAAATTTCGAAAATATTCACTTTTTCCTTTTTTATATTTTGTCTTTAAATCTTTTAACTCTGGTAAAGGCCTGCCATTATTTTTTATGGTTAATTTTTGTTCGAACGATAGTAAAGAAAATTTAATATTTTTTTAAATTATGAACAGAATTCGACATGTTGAACTAATTAAAATTCAAAACGATCAATTGTATAGGTACTTACATTACGTATTTGCAGTGTACGACAACAATATACATGCTACTAGGTGCAGGTCACAATACAAAATAGAAATTAAAGTAATAATAATTAATAACGATAAGCAACCGACAGCAGCGCTGTTAATTTTAAAAATAAATTACCCAATATATATATAGTAATATATTACTGTATGGACGACGCTATCGGTCGTCCAAACCCGTATAATAACATCGTACAATAAACGTAACCGCACGCACATCATTCCGCGCCTCGCTTATACATACGAACCATACGCCACGACGGACGACGACACTACAGGTCGTCCAAATACGATGCGTATCCATATTATGCGATAAGCTTCTGGTGTCAGAGAAAAACAAAATAATGTAATGTTCGCACACGACAAATGTATTATACCTTTATAAGTTATAACTATAATAATATTATATTTAAAAATTCCAGTTTAAATAAAAATATTTTTTAAAAATCAGAATTAAGATTATACAATAAATTTTCTTATTTTTACTAATTTTAGTAGGAGGTGCGATCGTCCCGTCGTCCAAGCCACGAGCCGCCACTGGATACAATAAATACCACGCCAAAAAAAAAAACCTCGGATAAATCAATCTAACTACGAACAAATTCATACTCTAAGTAATTTTATAATATTATTTAACATTATATTATACTAAGAGTATTATATTATTATTAGGAAATTAAGCACCATATTCTTGAGAAGTTGCTCTTTTTACGAAACTAAACGAACTAAAAAAAAAAAATTACCGGATAATGAATTGAAAATTTTACAAGCGTTTGAATTTTTTATTTTCACAAAACCAAAAGTTTCCGCGATTTCGATTTTACGATGTTAGCTATTTCATTATAACTCAAAAAATAATAATACGATGGTGTTAAAATTTGTATAGAACACTTATAATATGACCATTTTATAAGTATGTTGTGAATTTTAAAATATTTCGAAAATTTTTATAGTATTTATAGGTATTTGAAATTACCTAAAATGAGGATGAATACTATGCTTTTTTATTTAGGTTGTATTATTGTATCTTGTATTATTTATCAATTAATAATTAGTTAATTTTAGCCATATTTCTGGTCAAATATGAAATAGTAAATACGTGTAGGTACACTGCAGACTCGAAAAATAAATTAAAATTGAACAAAAAAACATACCATGGTAAAACCAATATACCTTTCTCGTTTCACTCAAAATCCAAAAAGCATAAAAATTAAAATATTTATAAATATTAAATAGTACAAACTAAGTCAAAATATTGATCCACCACATCCGTAATTTGTATTCGTTTTAATTTTTTTTGTTTTTTTCGTTAGTGACCGTTGTATATGCTTGTATCTCCTATGCAGTCGTGTAATTATCTAAAATTGTAAAATTGTTCTACGTTATTTTTTTAATGTAGGTCCAAACTGCTCATTTGTTTCATCTTCTCCGGTACTAAAAGTATTGACACCGCAACATACATATAAAAATACCACAACAGATAGTAATACACCCGTTAAGAATATTCTCCTACTACGAAAAATTGGGTGTCAAATTTAATTAGTCTTCCAAATGTTAATACTGTGCCAATAAAAAAAACCCGTAATAATACAAGCAACCCGGATAATTTGATTGTTCAAAATAATAAGTTAAGAAAAAATTGAATCAAAATGAGAAGATTATTAAAACAAAAACGTTATATTATTCAAAGTCTCAAGGATTCAAAAAAAAGCAACAAACTAAAAAAATTGAATCAAAAAAAATTTTTGAGATGACTAAATTTCCATCAGTGAACTCAAAGGCTCTAACAACAATGCAAATACTACACAAAACACGTAAACCATGGACACCTAGGGAAAAAAAAGTTGCTCTATCTATTTATTATAAATCACCTTCAACATATAAATACATGCGCCGAAACGGCATTATATTACCTGGAGAAAGTACTGTTCGTCATTGGCTAAATTCTATTAAATATTCCACTGGATTTTCCGTCGAGTACATGGAGCAAATTAAATTAAAGGTTTCCGAATTCAATTATTCAGAAAAAAAATGTGTTATCCTTCTTGACGAGATATCAATCATGAAATGCATAGAATACAACAAAACTTTAGATGTTATTGAAGGATTTGAAGATATAGGAACTTTAGGCCGAAGTGACAATATTTGTTCTCATGCTTTGGTCGTTATGCTACGTGGTCTTTATGCAAATTGGAAGTTTCCTCTTTGTTATTTTTTTACGGGAAGTGGTATTAAAGGCGATAATCTGGTTCTTATTATAAAAGAGTGCGTACAAAAAATTATTGATTTGGGTTTGATGGCCACTTGCATAGTTTGTGATCAAGGTACTCAAAATCGTCGAATGTACACACTTCTTAAAGGGACCGAAGAAAATCCACACACAATAATATCTGGACAAAAAATATTTTTGATTTATGATTTACCTCACCTTATAAAAAGTGTATGAAACAATTTACTGAACGGTGATTTCAAATTTGATAATACCAAACTTGCATCTATGAAAGACATAATAAAAACATATGAAATTGATATTAAGAACAAATCACGTGCAATGCCTAAAATCACATCAACACATTTGGCTCCAAATCCATTTCAAAAAATGTCTTGCAAATTGGCTATTCAGCTTTTAAGTCACTCAGTTTCGGCGTCAATAAAAACATGTTTAACAACAGAAGAACTCAAATCACATTCGGCCATTGATACAGCTGAATTTATTGATAAAGTCAATAACATGTTCGACTCGGGGAATAGTAAAAATCTATATGATCTCAATCCAAACCGGAGACCAATTAGTAGTCATAACCCACAAGTATTGGAAAATTTAAATACGGCTAAAAAATTATTTCAGAATGCGGTCAAAATATGTCACAAAACAAACAAATCTAGTGTGCCTCCTTGTTTCACTGGGGTAATTTGGACTGTATCTGCGATTTTCCAACTATACGAAAATGAAAAAATAGATAAAAAACATTGTTATACAGAAGATGATTATTTTTTAATGACCAATAAGCTAACGCAAGATCCTCTGGAGAATTTATTTTCGATAATACGACAAAAAATGGGTATGTATACAAATTATGTAATTAGTGATAGGTATCAGTTTTTTTTATAAATTATATTTGCATAATTATCAATTATGTATAAGCAATAATTATTAGGTATACTTGCAACAACTTTAGTTTTACAGTTATTATTGTAAAACATGTTTTTTATTTTTATAATGAAAAACTAACAAAAATATATTCCGATATAATTTATGGTACTATCAAGCTATACCTAAATGTATTTTAAAAATTAGTTTTTCATTAAAAATCAATGTATTTACAAAAATTTTGTTATAAATATTTCTAGGTATAACAGAAATCCAACTGCTAGAACTTTTCGTTGTTGTTTTAGCCATATTTGTTCATATAGTCTAATGAAATATTCTACAATATATAATAACTGTGAACCGGATAGTGAGAAGTATATAACTGCTGACGTATTAAAGGAAACAGAAATACCAGAAGAAACAAACTCCAGTATACAGACAGAAGTTCGAGAAACTGATTCAAATTCTAGTTCTAATTCACCATCTTCAATTGTTTCAATAACTTCAGTTATTAAAAAAACTCCAACACTAGAGTCTTGCTCAATTAAATATTTTGCTGGATATTTGGTCAACAAATGTTTGGAAAAATATTCATGTGCAATTTGTCACACTAATTTAACAAAATCTAATTTAAACTTAAATGATGAAGACCAAATTTTAATTTATTTTAAGACATACGATTTCCTAGGACCCACAAAAGGACTTAAAGCGCCATCAGATTTAGTGATAAAAACCACTAAATTATGTTTATACGTATTTGATAAATATTTCAATAAAATTAAAAGTGAACTACAAGTACTAAAACTGAAGTAAACAAAGAAATAATTAAAACATCGCTAAATTTATTCAGTTCTACTCCATCATTGTGTATAGAACATAATAACTATATTATTGAACTACTATTGCGAACCAAAATTTTCAAGCAGTGCAAATGGGAAAATGAAGTGAATACAGGGAAGCACTTTCATAATGCAGCAAAGTTAAGAGTTTTACAAAATAAATAATTTAAAAAATAAATTGTACAAGAATTTTTCATTTTATTTACGTAAGTTGTTAAATATAAAATACTATATGTAATTATTATTTTAATATTCAATATTATTATTTTTATTTGTAACTCGTATAATTATGTATTTTATGTTTGTATTACTGCAGAGTGCCGGTATGTTAAATATCTTGGTAATTATAGTAGATACTAGCACATAGAAATAATATAATAAGAAGAAATACAAACTAGAAAAAATAAATACGACTAAAATAATTTTATTAAATTCGTTCTGGACAAATTTTTCGGATCCGCTTTATTATTATTGTTATTTTTAAACTGATGTACGATGCAATCGACCATCCGACGTGTGGCAACTGACAATATAAAATAAAATTACCCCACGCCATGCGGCCGTACCTTGCCATAATTGCGGCACAACGGCCAAAATAAAATACGATTTTGTTATTAATAAATTCATACCGCTCTCTATCGGAATTTTTTTTTCACGCCACCGAAAAACCGGTCAGTGAGCAATCTATAGTATTTATAATCAATGTTAATACTTATGTATCTTTATTTATATACAATTTTATATTAGCAGTATTGAGTTAAATCTGGATAAAAATTTAGTACATTTATTTTATTCAGATAAATAAATAAAAAAGTATTTTATTTGTACCTAAAATTTTAATTATGGGCATCTACTCATTTAGTCATTTAACATTTTAACATTTTCCATCAAATATATTGCCACAATGTTATTTTTATTTTATTATTTAACACAGAAAAAGCTCTAGTTCTAGTAGTAAGAGTATAAAATAGTAATATATTTTGTTAAGATGTTTCTAAATAATCCAATTTTAGGTATTAAGCATTAAAATTAAAATTAAATTCAATACCTATCTATATAATTTAATATTAATTAACTACATATTATATTAAATTATATTATGTTTCAAATTTATGAAGTTGCTTGCGGACTTCAATTTTATATATCCTGAAAAAATACAAACATTATTCGAAAACTTTCCGATTTATAAAGACAAGATTTTAGAACTTTCTAAAAGTACTTCTACAAATCTAACTTGTACAAATCTTTAAGAATAATAAATTAAAAATGTGGCTCGAAGGATCCAAAGTTGATTGAACAACAAAACAAAATTTGTTTTCAAAATTATTATAGGAGTAAAACTCAAGTCTGTATGTTGGAATTCGTTTAGGTCTATGATTTACAATATTTCGTCATGAAAAAGATTCGTTGTTGGACTTTATGTGACATGTGCATGCGAGTGCGCAACGCTTATTTAGCTCGCCGCCGCCGTCGTGTACGTCGCTAATGAATTATCGGAAATCTAAATATAATAATATGTTCATATAAAAATAAAAATATACTACAATCCGATTATTACCGATAGGCGATAATGACCGAAGATAAAATTATTGCCGCCGTCGCGGACTATATTATTATATTATATTGAGTACATGGCGCTCGCGCATTCACACTCAAATATAATGATTTACATTTACTTTATGTTATTATAATATTAGATGATATTGTCAGCCATCAAGTCGATTATCAGATCTTTATTTTTTAGTGCACCTATAATAGTAGCATATAGTTGTGTAATTATATAGTTATAGTTACACTTAGTTTTTGTAAATCCAAAAATTTTCCAATTTTTTAAAAATGGGAAAATTTAAAAAAAAGTGTTTGTCGAAACGAAAAAAAATGAAAGGCAATGTATTAACTTTCCAAAAGAAAATAATGGAGATATCAAACGACGGCTTAGTTGATTTGTAAGTTAATTTATATTGAATTATTTATTTTAAGTTTTGAGTGAAGCAAGTTTGTGTTATGCAATACAGTATGTCTCAAAAATCCTGTACGACCCCGAGGATATCGACACTAACTCAATATTTTTGAATGAGGTTTTTTCGAAAATAAACCATGGTAAAAATTCCAATTTCAAATTTTTTGTTCAAAAATTTAAAATTGCTTTTGTTAAATTTTCATAATAGCTATTTTTTTTTACTTTTTTCCAAAAGTAAATTAAAAAAGCGTGCTCAAGTGAGTAACGCTTTGCTGTATAGTATGGTCACTACTAATGTATTAAATTTGAAACCAATGATAGGTATCACGATTCTGAACGGAGATGATGATTTATTGTCATCCTAAAATATATTTCCCAGTGGGTGGTGAAAAAATTGGTTTATGTTTTAATGATCTGAATAACCCTAAATTTAAATTATTTTATAATTATTGTAAGCCAAACTTATGGAAAATCTTATATTAAACTTTCAACTCTTAGCTACTTATCGGTATACAAATTTTTTATAAATTTTAATTATAAAATAATTTGCAAATATTCATGATTTTGACGAATTTTTGTCAATATTAGAACTTCAAATGCTATTAAAAAAAATTGTGCCTAGTATTCTTACTTTTTTTTAATCACTATAAGAATAACTAATGAGGAACTTTGTATTATTAATTTTTCAAGTATTTTGACTGTCAAAATTTTTTTATCGATATTTATAAAAAAAAAAAAAACTAAACAAAAACGAATATTACAAATGCCTATAAATAGCATTAAAATAAGTGAAATATTTTGAAAATTAAATTATGTAAAGAAAATGCCAATCTAAATAATTGGTGAAATTTTCAAGTATCTACGAAGTATATACTTTTTGAATAATGACAAATATTTAAAATCGTTTGAGGATAAATCGTTATTGTTACGTGATTTCGTAAAAATTTTAAATTCAGACGCTCATAACATTTTTCCTATAATGACGCTTTGAGTTTTCTCTATAACGTTTTGAAAGAAAACTTATGGAAAACTTAGTGTTAAATTTTTTTAACCTTAGACACAAATAAAACATTTTTTATGAATTTTCAACTACAAAATTACTTTTAAATTGAAGCATTATTTTGACAAGTTTTGCTGTACACAGACACAAAAACAAAAAAACACATATTGAAGAAATCTACAATCTATATATATAATTTTTTTGTATAATAAGTGACAGAAAAAAAAATAAAACAGATAACATGATTCATGGGATTAAGGAGGATACCCAGTGGTAACACCCTATAAATGACAGAATAACAATGAAGAAAAAATATATATATATAAACATTTTTTTTTTTTTTTGGTTTGGAGGTGTTACCTGTTTACGACCTCCAGCACTTATTAAGCTTACTTACTATAGAAGAAGATCTCTACACCATTGCCTTTTAAGTCTACGGCGCGGGTCATTAGGGAGTGTTTTCGTTGATAATTTAGAGATTAGTGGATTTGTATGTTGTTGAAGTTTGTTGTGAAGTCTGGTGTAGTATAGTTTTGAGATTTGGTTAAGATTTTGGATTTTAAGATCTTTGTGGAGGTTATTGTTGGTTAAATACCAGGGTGCAGATGTGACTAGGCGAAGGCATATTGATTGGAATGCTTGGATTGTACGGGTGTTTGAGGGTTTAGCGGCTCCCCATAAGTGAATGCCATAAGTCCATAATGGCCTGAGTAAGGACTTATAGATTAGTAGTTTGGTATTTATATTCATTTTAGATTTAAGTAATGGTCTTAGGAGGTGAAGTCGGGTATTAAGGGCTTTTCGTTTGGCTTTTAGGTGAGGATTCCAGGTAAGTTTACTGTCGAGGATGAGACCAAGATATTTAACTTCTGATTAGGAGGGAATTGAGATGTTGTTCATTGTGACTGAGGGGCAAAAGCCTTTTTTTAGGGTGAATGTAATGAAGGAGGACTTGGATTCATTAATTTTGATCTTCCATCTTTTTGTCCAGAGGTTAATTATGTTGAGGTGTTTTTGTAACATACTAGAAACAGTGATTGGGTTTTCATTGCAGGCCACAATTGCTGTATCATCCGCGTAGGAACCGAGTTCGGTGAAGGAAGTTTTAGGAATGTCATGCGTAAAGATATTGTATAAGAAGGGAGCAATATCGCTGCCTTGGGGAACTCCGGCTAAGATGTTAAAGTAGTTTGAGTGGCTCGAGTTCTGGCGTACGACAAAAGTACGATCGCTCAAATATGATTTAATCAAAAGGAAGTATGGGGCAGGCAGAAATTTTTTAAGTTTGAAAAGTAGGCCATCAAACCAGACTCTATCAAACGCTTGTGCAACGTCTAAAAAGACAGCAGCGCAGTAGTGTTTTTTCTCTAGAGAAACTGAGATGGTGTCAACTACTCTATGGAGTTGGTGAATGGTAGAGTGATTGGGTCTGAATCCAAATTGAGTGTCGGGGATAACTTTTGCCGTAACAGCTAGCGGAATAAGCCTCTTTAATAGGATTTTTTCGAATACTTTAGATAATGTAGGGAGTAAACTTATAGGGCGATAAGAAGTTACTTTTTCGGGAGGTTTGTTGGGTTTTGGAATCATTATTATCTCTGAAAATTTCCAGATTAGGGGGTAATAGGATAAACGCAACATTGCGTTATAAATATAGGAAAGTAATACGATTACTTTTTTGGGTAGGTTTTTGGCAGTACAATTTGTAATTCGATCAAACCCGGGGGCTTTTCTGTTGTGGAGTTTTTTAATAATAAATTCGATTTCACCAGGACTTGTGTGCTTAGCTGGGAGTGAGACGGGTAATGCAGACTCTAAGGAATGTGAGACAATTTGACTTTGAGTGGGATTTAGAGTTATGTCATGTGGAGTGAAAGTTTGAGATAGATGTTGGCCAAATAGGTTTGCTTTTTCTATGTCAGAGACCACCCATGAATTATCTTCTTTACGGAGAGGAGATGAAGTTGAGACAGTTTTTAGGATTTTTTTTGTCGTTTTCCAAAGACAGGAGTTATGAGTTGTTAAGTTTTGGATATATTGTTGATAAGTGACGGAGTTGTGTTGTTGGAGTGCTTTCCTAAGTTTGTTATTTAGTTGGTTGTAAGTATGTTTGTCGATGGGGTATTTGTGCCTTTGCCAACGGGATATTGCTTTTCGTTTTTCTCGGAGAAGATATTTTATATGATTTGGAAGTAGGTTATTGGGGTGAATTGTGGTTGGTGTTGTTGCTAAGTGTGTACATTCTTGGATATCTGAAGTGAGCTTTTGGATAGTATTATCAATGTCTTCGCTTGATTTTAAGGAAGGGTTGAGTTGTGTACGAGTATCGATGAGTTGTTGGAAAGTTGGCCAATCTATTTTTCCAAGATTTTGAGGATTTGTGAAGGAGTTTGAACAGGGAATTTCGAGGTCGAGTATGACTGGTGTGTGGTCGGATGACAGGTCATTTGTGTTGGAGGTAATAGTAATGGAGTTACTTGGTACACTGGCGATGAAGATATCGAGGATATCTGGGCGGCGGTTTTGATGTGTTGGCCAATAGGTGGGGATGATCATTAACTACACGCAAACATACACGCCACGCACGCACGTATTTACAAAATGTCTAAAAATTGCCTATACTCAACTCCTTAAAAATGGTCGGTATGGAATCCCCGTAAGCAGTTGTTCCAAATACTGATTTCTATACCAGTATAGAAGTGTTTAGTAAAGAAATCAATAAAAAAAAGTAATAAAATTATTTAGTATAAAAGTAACAGTAAGTATTTAGTATAGAAGTATGTGGTTCTAAAGCGTAGATTTGTTCTCCGTGTTCCAAATCCAGTTATATCTTTTATAATAATTACGTGAAGATCAAGATTTTCAAAAAAATTTGAATGAGAAATAGTGCATCCATGTTAGAAAAAACAAATCGCTGTACTGATCCTTCTATTCTCGTACACGCTAAAGAAAAATAATTAGAAATATTTAAAAATAATTAAATAGAAATGGACATTCAAGTTAGGGTGAATAGAAATCATAAAATCTATAGCAGACCCTAGTATATTACCGGTTAATGTTTTTATATAATTAAAATAAATTGTTGTAAATAAAAAACTTTTACATTTAAATAATATTTTTTAAGTGGCACACTGCGACGGAAACAACGATGAGGCAGGTAATCTATGTCCAATTTTAATTGTCATATTCTATTTGCGTTTATTAAATATTTTCATTCATACAAATTAATTTTTTTTAATATCTGCCAAGTTAGTTAATTAATAAAAAAATAAATTAAAATAATATAATTATAATTTATTTCTCTTTAATTCTCAAAATAAAATTGATTATTAAAACATTGTAATTATTTTCTTTATTACAGTAAACATCATACTCTTGTTTGGAAATCTACATCTATTGGAAGGTAGATAGAGAAGCCAAGATGGAACCACCAATCCATACTGAGTTTTTCCTTTCTGTAGGAGCAATGATCTTTATTTTCATTGTAGATGGAGCCAAAGTAGTAATTTATTTTTGCATTCGGTCAGTAATGCCTGGGTACATGGTAATACTACCAGATAATACAGTGTTGGAATACAAGTCCTTACGGATACCTACGTCGCACTTCATGATGGAGTTGTATGTAGTTCATGGATATCACAAGCTTCCATTCCTAGGAATGAAAGTTAGAAAAGAGCTTCCGGGTAACGGAATTTTTCATTTCCAATTATAATGACTTGTCCATCAGACAACAAATCATAAGATTTCTCCGATAAGCTGAAGGGAGCAGCAATAGCAATTTCTTATTCAAAGTACAAAGCTACATAGCACAATTTTTCCTTAATGTCATGAACAATTTCTCTCCCGGCTGTTGTTGTAGAACTGTTGCCAAGTTCAGTCAAAATTTTCATAACGTAATCTATTGGATCACGGCCAGCAAGATCCAGACGAAGGAAAGCATGAGGTAAAGCATATCCTTCATAGATTGGAACGATATGAGATACACCGTCCCAATCTATGACGATACCAGTAGTACGACCAGATACATACAATGAAAGTACAGCTTACATGCATTGTAGGATTGTTGAATGTTTCATACATAATCTGGGTCTTATTTACTTTTATAAAATGTTATTTTAGGTCTTTACATTTTTTTAAAAATTGACCACTTACATGAAAAGTGACAAATTTAAATTGTCTTATATTGTCTATATATTTACTCCACAAAAAATATTTTACTCAAAATTGCTTTTTAAATGTTATAATTCATAATTTGAAAGTTTATACTAATAATTTGATTAACATCTAGAACAGCGGTTCTCAAACTTTTTTTTTCGCGTACCACTTGAATATATTATCAGTAATGTATCACTAATAATAGAACCATATAAACTTTACATAATAAAATACATTTATTTTAAACATAAAGGCATTAAAATACTACAATAAAATTACTATTTATTTATTAATAAAAATGTATTTGTGTTTTTAAATTAATAGAAGAGTTAAATATCAAATTTTTAATTTCTGTTCTATCACGGCCTTTCGCGTACCACCTTATAGTCTTTCGCGTACCACTGTTTGAGAACCGTTGATCTAGAATATTGGATCTAACAGACAATAATCCACTCCACTTTTATAACTAACATAGCAAGTTTTTTTATATTGTACCAAATATTTTTTACCTTGTATAAAACTTAAACTTCAATATCTGAATAGCAGAATTTATTTATGTAATTCATAAAAACTTATTGTAGTATTGTTAATTATGAAATTATGAGTTAATAAAAGAAATGTTGATATATATATATGTATAAAAAAATATAAACTCACTAGTGAATATTACTGAACAAACAAATTAATTAATTAGAAATTTAAACTGATCATATTTGTATTTGTTTTTTTTACTAAAATATAATAAAAAATGTCAAATATTTTTCTATTTAATATTATTAATATATATAAAATTACAATCAATTTTGTGAATATTAAATATTACGACTAATTACAAAATGAATAAAAATGCAATTAATTATATTAAAAGCATTAATTTAAAACTATTTGTTGAACATTAAAATATTACAATATTTAAAAAATGTAATTGAAATTTTAATTGCAAGAATAACAATTAAGAAACAGTGGTACATAATTAAATCTAATAATAGTATACTGTTATTGTTTAAAGGAAAAATAAATATTTAACAAAGTAAAAATCAACAATTAAGATGTGGTATAACCATCCGAGCAAATCTAGGAACACTAAATGAAGCAGAATGTACATCTGGTGAATAATACTTAAGTTTATGTTTATCTAGTTCCTCTGTTGTGAAATTGTAAGCTGGCACTTTGAAACAGACATTCTATAATTAAACAATTTCATAACAGTAAAATAAAATTATGTGTAACCTATTTGTCTATGTCATAATACAATAGATAAAATTAATTCTTACCTCATTATCAGTGGCCATAATGAAACTGATATTACCAGTTGGATAAGATGGAATAGATATAGAAGCTAAAGTAACCTTTTTAAAGTTTGCTAAACAATCTTTGGAAAGTTTGATCATTGTAGTTTGATCTTCTTTAATCCAAATTGATCCAGCTTGGGAACATATGATACCTCCAGGTCTTAAAGATTTTTTTAATGACTCAATGTATGTTTTTTGAAATAGTGTTTCATTAGGACCTTAAATAATAAAGTGTATATATATAGTATAATATAACAGTACAATAATAAAGTGCAGTAAAATGCAATTGTTTATAAAGTACGTACCAACAGGATCTGAAGAGTCTGTGATTATAACATCAAATTGCTGGGCATTTCTTTTCATAAACTCAAAACCATCTTCTATATGCAAGGTAACTTTGTCATGTTGAAATCCACAAGCCATAAAAGGCAAATATTGTTCAGAAAGTTTTACTACTCGTTCATCAATTTCCACCACATCAATACTTTTAACTTTAGGATGTTTAACAGCTTCACGAGCTACACCACCATCACCACCACCTACTATTAAAACTCTTTCTGGATTAGGATGACTACACAGGGGTAAGAAACTTATCATTTCTTGATATGAAAACTCATCAAACTCAGTGCACTGGATAATGTTATCCAAAATTAAAGCTTTTCCAAATGATTTACTGTTTAAAAATATTAATTAGTAATTAAAAACACAAAATATTTAAATCTCACAAATACTTACGTTTGCAATACCATGATTTTTTGATATGGTGATTCCTCTTTGTGTAGTACTTTTTCTACTTCTAATGAAAGTCCAGCTCCTGGCCAAGTATCAGACTCGGTGAACCAGCCATCTTGTAAGTAATTCATCGTCGTTCAACTAAATTTCTTAAACATAAGTCTAAAATAATTATTATTGTAAGAATTACAAGTACTTACATATATACCAAGGTAAATTTATGGAAATTATTTATATTTACAGGTTAAATTACCTTAATAATAACTTGTTTTAAATATATAGCCAATGTACACTATTATATTACTCGTATAAACATTTGATTATTGTTTAAACGCAATCGTCAGGAATCATGAGTTTTGACAGCAAATCCCATACGTTACGATTTAATTGATTGTTTGACTATCAAAATGACTAACAAATGCATATATAAACGCTATAACTAGTAGATTTATTGAACGGTGATTATAGGGAGGAACAATTGCATTATTTTTTAAACATTAGCGATGTTTGATTAACATGTGTTTTTTTAAATTTGTTTATCATACTGATAACGGTTTATGATTTTGCCATCGATGATAAAGAAATAAACTATGGACACGATTTGATAATAAATAATTATTAATTATATAGGTAATAATTTATTATTAAGAAAATCGTAACTATCTATAACTTTTTATGAGCGTCTTGTAATGTTTAAACGATGTCATAATCGGGATTCGTGATCACCAGGGCTTGGAATTTGATGCATTTAAATATTTTTCGGGATTCTCTCTGTAATTCTACGTATTATGCAAAAACTGATTACAAATTAATTTTCTTGTATACACAATTGAAATAAAAAAAATTAAGTTCCTAAAGATTTTAAAAATATAAAACTTAATATAACTTGAAATAAAAAATTATTTAGCATTTAAAGAAATACAAATTTAAATACAATAAATTATAAGAAGTGTATATTATTAAATATTTAAAGGATAGTGTAACATGACAACTAGTAACATGAAAAAAAAAGTAGAGGGAATGGAGGAATATGGGTTACCTAGGTAAGAAATCTAATTCCCTCGAAATTAATAATCGAATTTTTAAGGTGGATTCCTTATGATGCGACAGTAGAAGCACAATTCAGTGACGGATTCCTTACAATACAAATGTCGATGCATGAGACGCGTGGCTGCAGTTTAGTCCACCATTCATTCGAGCACATTTCATCTATTAACAAGTTGTATAAGATATTAGGAAAAAAGTACCAAAGAAAAAGTACTCGGAAAAAAAGTATTATATTACAAAATTAAATATTAAAATAATATATAAATATTAATAAAAAATGAATCAAATTTTTCTTATATTATTACCTATATTTAATAAAAACTCTTGCAAAATAATTTAATTTTTATTTAAATGAACACACATTGCTTTTCAAAGATATTAAATTTGTTCTTAATTTTTTTTTTTTTTTACTTGCAAGTTCACAATCTAATCGTGCTTTATCGTGGTGCTATTAATTTATCAGCTAAGAATAGTTCATTAATTTTGATATAGATATCATGGAAAAAATATTGACATTATGATGTATTAAAACATATGAATGAACAATAAGTGTTCTACTATAACACCCAGTGCCGTAACTATATATTATGGGGCTGGTGTGCAAATATGAACTTGGGACCTAAATATTTTTTTAAAAAAGTATTAACCTACTATAAATAAAATATGTTAACTGGTGTTTATATTATGGAAGGTAGTCTATTGGATCTTTGATTTTAACTGTCTTAACATTTTTATAGATGTAATTCAATAGTTTTTTCAAATTATAATTAAGTTAAGTTAGATGTAGAACTATGGTATGGACACAATTTTTTGTATAGATTTACAGAGCAGCTATTGGTATTATAGTTTTAAACAATTTTAAATTTAATTTAAATTATAATTTTAAAATTTGCAAAATTTAATAAATTGTATAAATAAAGCACAATCACAACAACTGTCAATAAAAAATATAAACAGAATAATTCTGTTGAAAGTACCTACAGTTTGAATTCAACTACAAAATATAAATTAATTGTTTTGTTAATATTACTACATAATATTAATTGAAAATAAAAATTAAATTATTAATTATATAAACAATACATTTGTTGTAATAGTTATAAAATACAATTGTAAATATATTGTATAATTACAACAAATTTGTAACTTATCTAACAAAAATGTTTTTTTCTCGCTTTTGCATTTGAAAAGTTGATAATTATTTTCTCTATATCTATCTCGGAAGTTCTTTTCCTTTCTATATTCAGTATGGAAATATCACCGAGACGTTCTTGATTTATAGAACTACGCAAATAATGTTTAGTTAATTTAAACTTAGAAAAATTCTAAATGGTTAAAAATATAAGGTAAGCTGCTAGAATATCAGAAAAACTTGTTGATAAATCCATATCAATTATATAAAAAGCTAAATTCTGTATGGTCTTCAATCCTGATAAAATAGTCTAATCATATTTTGTAATATGTAGTTTAAGACACAATAATTGTAAGATTAGATGAAATATCACCTGTACCACGTGAATACAAATTTATAAAATCATATGATAATTTTATAATATAATCTTTATTTATTGAAATAGTATAGTATCTAAGACAGGTAAAAATTTTAAAATTATATTCATTAATGTCAAGTCGAGGCACCATCAAAATCATCAAACCTTTTATTTGCAAATATTTTATCAACTGAATAGATGATACTGTTATGTTCCATTTAGCACATAATTATTTCGATTTATTCAATATCTCATCACAATTATTCTCAATTGATAGATTTGACAAATTGATTGATTCAATAGTGTAGAAGCCATATCAATGAAAATATTAATTCCTTGTAATAATTTTGATGTAACATTTATCATAACAAATATCTTACAACTGAGCAATTGACAATTATTAATCGTGAAGGTGTAGGTAACCTTTTGTGTTTTATCTGCAATAAGTATAAGTATATATTTGTATATGTGTTATACCTAAGGCGATATAACAACAATTATCTACAATTATTGTCAAAAATAAATTTCTACAGTGTTCGTTTAATAACAGTAAAACGTTATCGCAATCACATTAAAAATATGTTATCGTAGACCCAACCGCGAATAATCGAAACTGCGGATAACGAGGGATTACTGTAATTTGATTTTATGAATCATTTTCAACAGCATCTGAAGTGATGGATGCAACTGAAAAATAATTAGAAAAAAGTAATTAAAACTTTATATAATATACAATACATAATACATGTATCATAATAGTGATAATACCTGATGGACTAGTTAGGATTTTTTTTTTTTTAATAAATTATGATATAATAATATACAATGAAATATATAAACAATTAAAGTACCTATAATTTACAACTTATTTGTTGAATATTTATTAATTCTTTTTAATTTAAATTTAAAATATATATTGAATAAATGTAGGTACTTTTTGAACTATAATTCTCTTTTATAATTTGATTTTATAGATTATTTTCAACCGCAGCCGAAGTGGATATAACTAAAAATTAATTAATAATTTACTTTCTAATAATATAATTTGAAATTTTTTTTTTAATATTGTAAGTACCTTACCTCATAAATAAATCAAAATATTTCTACATATTTATAATTGATTATAGTTCTTTTATTTTTAAATATTAATTTAATACTAAATCATTTACAAAATTAATAATATAGATACAATTTACGAATATTTACCTCATTTTTTAATCTACGATTTCATGATATTTACTGCATTATTATTTTCGTTTTGTTGTTTTATTTTTTTTTTTTTTTTTGTGCTAATCCCAACTACTCATACATATAGGTTTTGATATTTTTAACAAATTTAAAATACTATTAAAAAATTAAAACATTATATTAGAAAAAATAATCCCTTAAAATCACTTTCGTTGTTTAAAAAAAACAAACAGTGGGATAATTAATTCGTACAAGGTACCATTACCATTACCATTACCAGATACCATTACACTAAATATACATTTTACAAGTAAACCGCAGAAATACGAATAATATATAACTACATTATTAGCTTACTTTAATTGCTTAAAAATTGTTACATTATGTAAATATATCAAACTTTAGTTAGTGTATTCAGTGTATTTCCAATGTAATTGAATTTTTAGTTTGGCTCAGACATTAGGTAAAATTTTAGTCGATAAATTACGTTCCAAAAGTTGAAATGAAATATTCTTTTGAAAATGATTGATATGTAATTAATATTATCCTTCTATAGAACGTGTAGTTCACCTATCATGAAATATATAATTTAATAACTATATAAAATGTTTGGCAAAAACCGCTAGGTAGACCGCGATTACGAAAGAAAGATCGTGTCAAAAAAAATGTTCAGATAGTAGAATCAAAGACACATTGGAGAGAAATTGCAGAGGATAAAGATGAAGCGAGATGGCGGCAAATTTGTTCACATGAATGGTCTGGAATGCCGAAACCAACAAGAAGAATAAAAACTAACTATATAAATTACATGTAATTTTTGCCGTATCAAATATTTTTTAGACGGCGTCTTGGGTAGGCAATTTAAGATTTTGTTGAGATGATTGTTAATATATATATATTCGTATTACCTATAATAAATTGTAATTATTGACATTTAATGCTACACAATACAAATGTCTTATATATGATGATCACTCATCGCACATGTATGAAATACTTACACCATAAATATTTCACATGTTTAATATTTTTTTAAATATTTTACATTTAACATAGAGCCATAGATCATGATTATTTCATAGAATAGATAAAATATTGATTACATATTATACCTATTATTATTTATTGTTAGGCTCAAAACTTTATGCGCTAAAAAACAATAGAATATGTACATATTCGTATATATGAACTAAAAAAAAGCAAATATGCAGTTAATATGCAATTTATTTTTTTCAAAAATATTTATTGCATGTATAATTTTATAATAGCTTGAATAGCTAACTTCTCAGTGAAAATATGTTCTATCGATGACTGGATTTACAAAATTGACAATAGGTGAAAAATGCGCGAAAATTTAATAGAAAAATACGTCAAATCGAGAAAATGGGCACTGTTAAAACAACAATAGACAATTACGAGTATTTATGAACTTTCCAGTTAGGTAAATCATTTAGGTAAATCATTATTGAAAATGTATGTGAAAAGATCCTCAATCGAGAAAAGGGTAGAACTTCCAAAATTCCCCCCTTGCGCATGTGCCTGACTTTCGGAAAACCATTTATGGTGGAAATAGATCCAATATGTATCGACGAGATTTGTTTTAATGTTCTTAAACCGATATTTTTTAATAAAATATTTTTCGTTTTTTGTAAAATTTTTTCCCTCGATCACCTTGAAGAAATTTTAATTGTGTTAGGACATTTTCCACAATACACAACTATTAAACTAAAGCCAGTGATAACCCAAGTAAGTAAAAATATTTAAATTAAATAAGACCGGGCCGATTATAAGGAATTAACAATTAATACTTGGTTTTGTATAATTTAAAATATAAATATAAAGGCTACGGTTTGCGATAGCGCTTTTTTTTAAATTATTTAATTTACAATTTTCAAGTATCACAATTTTGTTGTTAATCTGTAATAAATTATAAAGACAATATACATTAATATGCTTAAAATCTTTAAATACGCGAAATCGTTTAAATTTAATTAAACATGCAAAAATATGCAACATTCATTTTTGTATTTTAATTGTGTGGAGCATAAAACGAATTTTTATCGAATCAGATTTTGAATATGCAGTTTCCTAAAAAAATATATAAATGCATGAAGTTCCGAGCCCTAATTACTCACTATTCAATTTATATAATATTGAACGCTACATTTTATTTTTATTAATTTAAACATCATTATTGTTTGTTTGGATTTATATTTTCTATTAATAATAAAAGTATTCAAAAATAAGGTTTGAAGGTCACAGAAATATTCAATGAAGTTTTTTGCTTACCAATAATTTTCTTAAACGCAATTAAAATCATGCTTAAACAGCAAATGATATGCGTATTCGATACGAACATTCAAATATTAATTAAATAACGGAACATTCATTATAGGTACCAATTTGGCAATACATCAAATATAAATCAATGTTTGTAAATAAGACATCTATTCAGACGAGCAATTTCAAATTTTTCTATAGAATACAAAATTAATGTACCTACATTTTATAATGTTTACAATAATCATATTATTCTGGCTGGTAAATGACAAAATGTAAATTTGAAGTGGCATCAAAACAAACCATCAGGTACAACTACATATAATTTCAACTAATAATTGACGTAACTATTATCTACTGATAAATACTTTGTGAATATTTTTATGGAAGAAATTAGTTAATATGTCATACCTACTTTTAGATTCTGAATAAAACGAGGAATGTATTGGTTTTATTATAAGTTTTTTTTTTTTTTTATACACAATTTTAACCAAAAAGATTGCTCCGCTCATAAAAATCATAAAGATTTTTGTTAGGAAATATTGTTTTTTTGGTATTTTAAAAGGAATAATTTTATAAATTTTCCAGTACTTTTTTAAAAAATGCAAAAAACAGTCGAAAAATTAATTAGATAAAAAAGTTTACGCGATAGTTTTCTACAAATTAAAATTTTTATTTTATTGTAATTAAAAAAATTCAAAAACTCAAAAAAATTGCTGTACAGACTTTGAAATTTTCACTGAAAGATTATATTAATATTTTTTATAAATGGTATTTTCAAAAGATTTTTTGAGTTATTTATAGAAAATTGAAAAATTTTTTACACTTTATTCTTTTTAAATAAATTCAATTTTTACACACCGGTAGTAAAAATGCTATTATATTAATTGCGCCGAAAATCGCAGGTTAAGAAAGAAAAATTTGAGATTGGAAAAAGATATACATCTATTGCGCCGATCGATATTCGAGTTAATACATTTTGCGACTACCTCATTGATACATAAATTGATGAAAATGCAACTTTTCCCTCGTATCTTTGGTCATCATGTAATATATCAGGTGAAAGAACAAAAAATACCTGTGAGGCATTCCACTAAGCGTTCGGGGAATATTTTTATTCACCCCATCCAAATATTTTTGTTTTTTATGAAGTTTTAAAAATAATGTAACGCAACAATCGTAATAAGTAATCTCTTAGTTATCACAAATAGACCAAACCATTAATTTATGACAAAAAAATAAATAGTAAATAGACATAACTAATTTTAATATTAAACTTTAGAACTTTTCAAAATTTGTAGGTTTAATGTAAATATATATTATAATATTAGTGTAAATACCAAGTATGTAAAATAATAAGTTTGATTTTAATTTTAATTTTTGTTTTTTGACATTATGATTTTTACTTGTACTGTATAGTTGTTATACCGGTGCAATAGATGTATGCCTTTTAAATATACACTTTTTATACCGGCGCAATAGATGTATACCTTTTTAATATACCCTTTTTATATCGGCGCAATAGATGTATACTATACAGGTAGTGTTCCAAATGCGGCGCAATTGACGAATACCGGGTAAAAATAGGTTCTTCCATAAGTTAACTGTGGATGCCAAAGTTATATTTTAGATTTTGGTTCCTATTACCCATAACATATATTGATTTAATAATATTCTTTTATACATAAAATACTTTGGATGTTGTATTTTATAGTAATATAAAATAAATTATTTTACATAATCTAGGCCCGGGCCTACAGGGCCTGTGCGGCTGTGCCTAAATACGCCTCTGACAACGGGCCCCTCCGGAGGTCCGGGCCCCTACTGCCCCACCCTCTCGCCGGCCCTGTGTAGGTACCTAACTAATGTGTTTCAGTAGATTTCAGTATATTGTAATCGTTGTTCATTACTACTTGAATTTTAATGACATATAATATATTTTTTCACATATTAAAACTTCACACAAAAATTGCTACTCCAAAGATTTGATAGCCCCCAAAAAGTTCCACCTTTTTAAAAGCCCCTTTTCTCTCTCCCATTAATGTATTCTGAACGTATCATATATACTTCTTAATTTGGTGAAATATGATTAAAACAGTGCGTGAATTTGTGTATATGAAATTTATAGGACTGGATCAAACTATTTTGTCAATAGTAAACTAGTAAATTTTTGTAATATGTATCAATAATAATAGTATTGTATGTAATAGTATAGTATTGTTGTTTCTATAATTGTATTCGATTTTAGATAGTATCGGCACTAACGTACCTAACATACCTATGTATTATACATTATGTGTAAATGGGTACATACTTTATACAGGTGTAGTGCGTTGGTATGGACGAGAATAGGTTCAAATGTCAGTCAATAAACTGCCATTGACCCAATGATAGAAATAATAAAAATAATAATAATAACGGCATGTCTAACTAAGGTCTTAGACCCCTGTGCGCATTGAATAAGAGGGAGAAAAAGTGTGGAAGAATGTGGGTGAGAGAGAGAGGGACCGACAAGGATTACGTTTACAACCACGGAATATTCTGAGGATCAACCGTGGTCCATGATTTTAATATTTGTTGTTTATTGGTTATCATCTGAGGGGACCGTATTATATGTATTACTTTTTCGTTATCACCGTCCGATTGTATCGTAGGCGTACTATACAGTTGTAGTTAGTATACTTGTCTATGAGTGTAGTGTATACCTATCACTTAGAGGAGGAAAATTCATCTAGCCAACATGACTCGATGACTGGACATTTGAGTGACATTTGACTGTAATATCACATGGTAACACACAACTACAGTGTCATTATATGAGATCTGGAAATCGTTACGTTTTTCGATCTATTCAAACTATTTGCTTCGATGGTTTTTCTTGCCGTGTACCATTATCACCACGGAACGGGATTATAGTGGGATTTTTTTTGTCTCCCCCTCCTAAGCGTTCCCTAAGCGATTGTATAAAAGAGAAGAATACAAAATAGTAAAGGTTAACAGGTTATGTTAACGAAATTTAAAAATTAAAATCAATTTGCCTGATATTAAAACACCAAACGGAGTCAAGTCGAGTTCGTAAAAATAATAAATTAGCGATAGTTAATTTAAGCAGTGGAACTTAAATTTAAATGCTAATTTCATTGTCAAGTTGAAGGTTTTGTTGAACCGGTCGAATTCCTCATTTACGTTAGCCTTTTGTGTAAGTACTTTTTTTACATTTTAAAAATAATACGAGAAAAAACATGAATTAATTTCAACCAATAGTCTCTTGTGCTCAAAATTTCGTATTTCATGTCAGTAATGTGAGTTTATGTAGTCTGATGTATAATTCTCATCTTCTATCCCAATTGTTCCAACTTTAACATTTAGTTTCCTCTACATTTGTCTTTATATAGATACAATTAAACTAGTCTGTAATTTCATTAGCGTGTATTACCTGTGTTAAACTAATCACTATCTCAGTATAGTCCTCCGAAAAAAATTATGATTATCTAAGCGCTAACAATTGTTGTTTGTATGCCGGTGAAATCTAATTTCGGAACAGTCAATTGCCAAATTGATTAATAACTAATGTGTAGGTAGATTGTTATACTGAAATCACTCTATTATTTATGAAAATATAATCTACTATTTACTTTTATCTGTTAAAATCTGGTATTTATGCTTTGGTTAATCTACTTTCAATATTTTATTTATAATAAATATATACTATATTATACTAACTACAATTTTTCAAATTAATTTTATTTGTGAGAAATAGTGAATTCTGTTCCTTGATTGTATCCTTTTAACTTAAGGTAAGATAATACAGAAGTTTTTAAAGTAATTTTCATCTTACATAATTATCCTATTTAATCAAAAAATAGTTTTTCTTAAAATATTTAAACATCAAGCTAATAAATTATTAACAATTATAAATGAATAAAAATTTTAACTAATAATTCATTTCTATGTTGAGTTTATGACTCTATATGTTTCTTTTAATTCATTAATGTTTATTAATTTATTAATTATTTATTTTAATTGTATACATTTTTTTTGCATTATTTATGTAATGATGTAATTTCTTGTTTTCAGTAATGATTAATATAGTAGTTTTTCCTGCAAATTATTATTATCAACATCAGGAAGAGACTTAGATAGTTGATTAAGTAATTTGTTTCAAGATATTTTAGTTATAAAGTAAGTAGTTTTATATTTGTATAGATTTCAGATATATTCTCTTTTTATTAAATAAATATTTAGGTAAAATATTGAGAATGACTAGAAAAAATTAATTAAGTTCTTTCTTTTTTTAAGTATAAAATGATAATAATACCTTCTAGATTTTTTATCATATAATAAATATTTAAAAATATTTAAATTCAATGTTAAATATAATTTAATTATTTTAATTTCTTATCTATATTATTTTAGATATTTCAAGTAATTTGATCACTATGCCTCCATACAATTCTGTTAAAAGCCTGCAATCTTTAGCGTTGGAACAGACATGCAAATATATATTGGATATTATCCCTCAAATGAGAAAAAATATAAATGGCTTTCGTGAATATTTTATTAATAATGCGCACGCTTGGGCTAGAACCACCATCTTGGACTACACTAAAGTTCTATTGTAAGTTATTTTTAAAACAATAAGTAATAAGTATAAAAAGTATACTTTAAATAACACCTAATATAAATCCAAATTAAAAAATTACCATCCTTAACATGTATCTAATTTATGAAGTTTAGAAAATTATTAATAAATCTTATATTGTTAATATTGTATTAATTTAGAGATAATGGTGAAAAAGATCATCAAATTTGGCATGAACTCGATGGTGTTTTTGATAGAAATCCATATTTAAGACTAATATGTTCTCAAATACGCAGATGGCTTGTTATAGCAAGTACAATGTTGGATGTTGGAGTTCATCGATTACCACCAATAGTTTTTGAGGGTTATATGGAACGTGAGTTCCACGATTTTGTTTCTCTTTTAAGTCGTTGTGATACTCATCTTAGAGGACTATGTATAACTTTTATGGTAAGTTTTTATTTATATATTCTTAATATCAATTATCATATATTTTATTTTTATAGATGTCAAATAAAAATGATTATACTCCATCAGTGTATTCATCAATGTATATACTTCAAAAATCACTTCATGAAGGTTTAGCATCAAAACTTGTATTTCTAAAGCTTTTTGCTATTTGTGATAATTCAATGTTGAAAATTATTGGTGAAAATGCCCTATTCTTGAAACATTTAGATATAACCGGTTCATGGAATGTAGATGAAGCAGGCATCAAATATTTATTGTTTAAAGTATACATTTTATTATTATAATTATTTATGATTTCTAATTTTTTTTTTTTTTTAGAATAATATGCATGTAGAAATAAACAATGTATCTAATGATGAACTCTGCAAACAGCTTAGTCTAGTATATGATGATGAATCACTTTTAAATGTTTGTTGTTTTACCTTAGAACAATTGAAAATTCAAGATACTAATACAGAAGATGCCAGTTTGTTAATGATTCTCGCATGTGTCAAGAGTCTAAAATCCTTAGGGGGTTTTCTTTATTTTAGGTTAGATAATAATTTTCTTTTTAAAATTATATTTTAATAACCAATTAATTTTATTATTAAGGAATATTGGAGATGCACTGGTGACAGTATATGAGAATTCTCTTAAGCCTCGAATTTTCCAATTAACAGAGTTATATGATATGCAGCTGACCAGTAAAAAAATTGCTATTCTCAAGGAATGTCTACCACATTTAAAAAAACTGTATACCCGACTGTCTTGTGTCTGCACTCCTCGGGATTTTGCTGATCCGGAGCAGGGTTCAATGTTTTGGGGTCGTGTTCAAATTCTTACTATTGATCTTGATTACATGATGAATCGTCATTTCATCAATTTTGTGAAAAATTATGGCCATAACTTAACAGAGCTCATCATTCTTGATCAGGTGCATTTATGAATCAGCTTTTTTTTTATGTGTTGTTTAAAGTATTATAATTACAGAGCACACAGTTATCTTCCGTTCTGCCTAATTTCCAGGAATCTGATATTGATGTTGCTAAACTATTAAAAAGTTGTCCAAATTTACATGTGTTAAAAGGATATTTACATATTTTTGAAACACCAGATGGTCAGTTTACCAAACTCAAATCAATTGAATTGCATATGCCTACTGTTGAAACAATAAATTGGTTTTTTGAAAATTGCCCTTGTTTAGAAGAAGCTAAGGTATTTTATACTTATATATTTAAATTTATAATTGACCCACACTTGAAAGTACTTGACAGTACAAATTTTGTCTTTTAAATAAATTACATTTTATCAATAAATTAAATTTATTTCAGTTGTATAGTGATTCAAGGAATTTGTATTGGAATACACAAATTTTTGAAAGGCCACCTCTTATCATGTGCAATAATCTCAAACGATTGGAAATTGTATTTAATGATGAACATCCAATTGTGAGTAAATATTTTTACAAGTATTAACTATATACATTATTCTTTAATATGTACTAATGTTACTTTTTGTGTATTTATTTATAGATTAATCACCAAACAGTTATTCAATTCATTGATAAGTGTTCAAATTTACAACATTTGGGACGATTAGATAAATGGAACTTGGACAAAAAATTTGTTAAACAAGTAAAAAAATATATTCAAGAGATGAATTATGAGCTTGAAATTTATTAGATGATAATATTGATTTGCCAATAAGACTGATATGTTAGATCTTAACTTATTTATAGATACAATTGTAAGGTATTTTTACACTATTTGTTGTTTTGACCTTTAATATGACTTTATTGTGATGTATTGAAATTAATATTAGACTCAAAATATTTTCATAACAATATCATAAAAAAAAAAAAAAAAAAAAAAAAACAATAATAATAAATATATGTATATATTAATTTTATTTTTGAACAGAGTCTATATGATTTCTTGTAATTTTGTTTATAAATTTATAATATATATCGTCATCTTCATTTTCACAAAAATCTATAATATACGATACCTTATTATCCTGAAAAAAACAAAAACAGTTGGTCAAGGCTTGAATTTAAATGTTTGATATTTCATTTACTTCAATAATAGAGTCTATTATTTTATTTTTTCTCGTTAACTTCCAGAGATTAATAGCTAATGTAGCCATTTGAATTTCATTTAGATCTGCTCTGACAATGATACGTATGAGCAATTCAAATGCCAATTGTTTCTGCAAAATAATTATTATATTTTGGTATATTAAATTATTGAATAATATTTAAAACATACTTGACAACTAGGTTTATCAGCAATGTTTTTTAATTGTTCAAGTATGTTGTCCAACAAAATGGTACACATAGAGTCTACATCAGCCACAAACTGTGGTTCACGGCCATAGAGAACATCGTTAGAATCCACTAATGAATTATATTATATAAGTTGTTTACAATTTAGTATTGATTCTAAAAATCATATCATTCATTACCATCTGGTATTCTGTAAGGATATGTGTCCAATGTTGCAGTAGCCATCATATCTAGTACGTACAAATAGAGTAAATGTGGTTGCATTGGATCTGTCCAGGAGTATTGTCTGATAGAGTTGATCAAAATTCTTACTTGATGCATGACTTCTTGATCAGGACAATCCTAAAGTTCAAGTAACATGAGTAATATTATTAAATATTAAGTTATTGAAAAGAAATCAAACAAATATTACTGGCACTACAAGTAAAATTGACAACATTTGCTTAATATAAGATACAAGTATGGGTTCAGTATTAATTGTGTGACCGTCAATTTCTAGTAATGCTGGAAAATCTCTAACTGTAATTGACGCTGCTTTCAGGCATGCATCAGCTGAAATTAAAAATGTCATACTAATTATTAACTGTTAAACAAACATGTTTAATGTTATCCATACCTTGTCCAAGACATCCATTTAAGAGTGATGTTTGCCCAGTTAAAATATAAAGTTGCAGTTTGACAAGTGGAGAAGTAATGGATGGAATAGTAATATAACAATATGCTGAGCATGCACGTGCAAATGAATTTTTAACTAGCACTCTTGATGCTGATACAGACATGACCATTAATTTATTCACGCACTAAATAATTGTAATAACCGAAATATTTACAACACAAACGGAATATTTTATAATAAGCTCTTACTTGTATGAGTGCCGATTGCACATAATCTAATCTTATAAATACTCCTCTGGCTTCCATATAGAAATTCAAATATTTTTCTAGATCATTGCCATAATTGACACGAAAAATAAAACAAGCTATTAGACGACTAATTTGACGTACTTCATCTTCAACTGTTAAAGAACTAAAAATATTAATTATATGTAGTAAGTATTAATTAGTCTTAATATTCAAAAATTACATACTCAACAGAATCGTGTAGTATCTTGCACATGTACATAAGACAATCATTAATCACAGGGTCAGTTGACATGACATTTTCCCCACGTGTTCGGTATGCTTCTAAAACAATTTTACAACTAGCTGCTTTATTTGTATCTGATCCAAACATGTCCAAGTAGGGCAATAAATAGTTCTACAAATAAATTATATATAATACATTTATAATTTGATATTTAATTTAATTTGGTTGGAATACTCACTAAATGGAATGTATTTTCAAAATCTTCTATATAATTAAGTAAATGTTGTAAGATATTATGTAGCTGTGAATGAAATCGTTCTATTCCTACACGATTACTCAAGTGTCTAGTTATATCATTCATGAATATGCTTATTTCTTTATTCTTTATGTAATGCAATAAAATTATTACTCGAACATAGTATTAGTATATTATTTAAAATAAAATAATTAACTTTGGATAGTAGTTTACCTTGAAATGTTTTACAATGAAGTATATCCAAGCTTCAGCACATGCCATATATCTTTCAGAGTCTTTAACTTTGGTTACCATTTTCCATGCTTCTCTTAAAACATTTTGAGCATTCGGTACAATATGACCTCTTAAGCTATTGCCAAGATTTTGTATAACTAAAGTTTGTGGAACAACTAAATAAAAAAAAAAATGTATAAATTCTATATTATAAATCAACATAAGTATATAAGGCTTCACAAAATGTCAATAATTTATTAATAAAAAATTATAGAAATGTCAAATTACCTTGTAGAATAATTTAATCTAATTTAAAAGTACACAATTTTATATAAAATTTGTTTGAAAAAGTATAGTAAAATATATAAAAAAAAACTAACCATCATATTCCCATTTTGATATTAAATTAATAAGGTATTCTGCTTTTATTGCTAGATAATTTCCAGGAAATGTGTTCACTATAGTGTTGATAAGTAGTCCACTGTTAATCATGGTATTTTATTGAAAAACAAAAATAATAAAAAAAAAAATTAAAGAAAAATATTTGTAAATAATAAAATTACTCACTGGAGATTTTGTAATGTACACCACCTAACAATCTCATCAAGTTTAAGTGCATCTTTTCCAGCACTTAATCCTTTTACTATCCACTCTAATGCTGGACACAAAAGTTGAAAAAATTTCTCCATGCTCATATTTTGAGTTTGCACCTCTTTACTAACATATCTACTGTTTAACTAGAAAACAAAACATAAGTAAAAAGCAGGATATTTAATAAATCAGGATATTTTACTTGTTTATAAGTCAATAAGATGTCCTTGAAACTTTCTTCAAAATAATTTACAGTTAAATTTGTAGAAACATAGATCCTGCATAGATAACATCGTGCATACAATGCTACTAAAGGATTACCAATTCCACGAACCATTTTTATTAGTCTTAATAAAGCATTGTTTTGTTCACTGTAAAATATTAATCCATAACTAAGAGTTTAAAATTAATTATTTAATATACTAACTTTGGATTGATAAAACGGTAACTACGTAAAATAGCTGCTTCAATGTACAGTCTAGGTAGAAGCTCACGAATAGATGCAATTTTAAAAAACCAATTTTGACATGTTTCTTTTGCTCCTTCTGGTACCATATTTGGGGTAAAATTATCTGGAAGTTTTACTACATGACCACTAATTCATAAAAATTACAAAGATATATTAGTATATCAATTAATTTATTTTAAACATTAGGCGTACACTTAAAATTTTTATTTTATAAGAATCTTACTCAATTATTTCTGATTTTGATTTAAGCCTCTTAAATACTAGTTCTCCAAATAAGTCTAATAAATCTGTTACTAAAACAAATTTACTTGGATAAAACTGCATTGGTGAAGTGTAGCTTAAAATTTTGGTACACTGAAAAAAATGTTGGTCATGTAGATAGTTAAGACAATAAATAAATGAATAATACCTGTATAACTATTTTCAATGCTTTCACTCTTTGTTCATTACTCCATGCATGAATAATTTCTTTACCCAAGTTGTCCATATGTGATACAAATTCTTGTTGTGTTAAATCATATAGCTCTTTTTCTGAATATTCTACTTGATCGTCAAATTCTTCCAGTTCTTCTAAACGTGATCGTATAGTAGCACTCTGAACATTTTTTGAAACTAAAATGATGATAATAACGATGCAATGATGCTATTACTAACACATTATTTTTATATTACTTACGAGAATGAAATGAAAGTTTTTCAGAAGTTGTGTAACTGTTCAATATGCTCTGTTTATAATGTGACCAGGGTGGTAAATCGTCCAACCAATCATTATCAGCGTCATCAAAAGCAGTAGGAGTTAATTGAGCAGGTCGGCTTAGAGGATCATCTCCATAAGTAATTGAGGATGATAAAGGATCATCAATCAATACATTTTTATTAGTGAACTGCAAATAAAATAAAAATAAATAAAAATTTTAACTATAAAACAGTTTATCAATAAAAAGAAAACTATCTACAAATAGTTCGAAAATAATTATTTATTATTAGTTTTTATTTAATGCTATAACTGAATTAATAAGCTGAAAATATAAAATTAATAATAACTATGAAATGTATAAGTATAAATTATTTGTGTATTTAAATAACATTTTAAGTAGTGATATTTATCAAAAATAAAATTTGGAACAATGTTTAAAAAAGCAAATAATATAATGTTAATAAATAATGTTTTTTTAATATCACTAGACAAATTTTTCAATTTTATAACAATTTAAAATTATAATTACATACCACAGTTGTAGATGTTAGTTTTAATGGATGATGGTCACCACATTTTTCTAGAACACAATTTTTTTTACGCTTGTTGTAGTTAATAATAGGTTTACTATACCTGTCAATTAAGAAAATAAATAAATAAACATTTATAAGTCACTGTTAGTAAAAAGATGATTAATTGTAAATTAATGCATTTGCATTTATAGCAGTTGAAAAAAAAATTTAATTCACCATTCTGTTCACAGGAAAACTTAATATTTCAAACTATTTAAAAATTGTTTTAAACTTAATCTTAAAATGAGTATGGATTAGAAAGGTAGTATTAATATAAATTCTTTAGATATAAAAATTTAGATTTGAGTTATAATATAATACATTTGTTAATATATAGCAGCTACCTATACATTTTGTATTTTATTATCTTACACCATAATAGTTTATAAATAACTATTATTGTATAATATTTAATAACAATATGTATACGTATATGTAACAATATATAACTAATATGTATCTAGTAAATAAAATAATTATGATGCTATGAAATTAATTACATATATATTATTGAAAAATTATGCGTTTTAACACTTACCAATTCCATTCAAATGTGCGAGATGACATGTTAAGCTATAATTTAAATGTTTAATAAATAATAAATTCAGAATTGCCTATGAATACCTATATTAAACAACACAGAAAGATAGCAATTAATATAACATTTATATTTTATTATTATTTTTACAACTTTTAAAGTCAACGTTTTTAAAATTGAAGTTCTTAGTTGCGTTTATCAATCAAGAAGGACATGTTCAGATACACTCTTCATGATTGAAACCACGGTTTAAAATATATTATAAATATATATATTTTAAACCGTGATTGAGATGTTATTATGATCACTGATAACGTAGAACTTAATATTGTGGGCTTGGGTCAGTTCTCCTCATTGATAAGAGATAAAAATGATAAGAAAACATTTTATTATGCAACACCAACTGTTCGGAATCAAAATTTTTACTGCCAGGAATTTAACACCAAAGAATTAGGATACTGTGTTTATGTATTTTATGTATTTAACGGTTTACTAATAACATTTTAAAATTATAAATCATTTTCACTTTGGTTATTGTTTAAGACTATCACCTGCGATTATTTCATGAAAAAACTTTCAGCGATTATATTTAATAATAATCAAATAATAATAATTACTTAGTTTTGACTTATATGTACCATTCTTGAGGGATGCAATCAGTGAAAGAGGTCTTGATCATACAATTACAACATCGTCAGTTCCAAGCATTTATAATAGTGAAATAATTAGGTAAGTTTACTTTTATTGTATAATCATTGTTATGTGTATGCAATGTCAGAGTTATA
>NW_020273130.1:0-8165 GCF_003268045.1 Sipha flava
TTACTTATCCAAAAAAAGTGGTTAGCCACCCCATTTAAAAATCCTGGATACGCCACTGGTTGCTTTTATTAAAAAAATCAACTTATGGAAAAGAAACTTAACAGAAGAAAATAGCAAAACCACTTGTTTTTCACTTTTAAAATATTTTCTTGGGAAGAATGATCTTGAATTACCAATGAGTATAAAAACCATATTTTTAGAGCATCTGACGAATCTTGAAACTTATTTCATGAAATATTTCCCAGAATAAATGAAACCGTACTATTGGATTAAAGACCCGTTCACTGAAAAGCCACCATCAAATTCCACAACAGAAGAAGAACAATTAATCAACATTTCATCTGATTCTTTACCATAAATGCAATTTTCTTTATATTTAATTTAGGATTTGGAACAGTATTAAAGATGAATATCCTGAAATTAGCAACAAAGCTTTACGTATTTGCCACTTCATATTTATGTGAAGCGGGATTTTCAGCTGTAGCCGTATTAAAATCAAAATATCGGTCCAAATTTAATGTGGAAAAAGAAATGCATGTTGCAGTAACTACATTAATTTCTAATTTTGAAAAATTAATAAACGATAAACAATCGTATTGTTTGCATTAATTAGTTTGTATAAAATAAAATATTCAGTTTACTATTTTTGTCATCAAAATTTAAATTTAAGACTAATAAATTTTATTAATTATATATCAAACAACTGTCAACCTATTTTATTAAATATTCTATGAGGGAGGCGTGAAAAAATGTTTAATTATTAGGGAGCCTTGAATGAAAAAAGTTTGGGAACCGCTGCTATAGACCAGCGGTTCCCAAACTGTCCACCGTGGTGCCCTAGGGCACCACGAACACTTTCTAAGGGCACCGTAGTTTACTGTTCATAACAAATAGCTTAAAATGTTTAGATCTTTTTTTCCTTAATGTTTTCGTAAAAACTTTATAGCAAATAATGAAATATTTTCTATTGTATATTCGGACATTCTCATTTTAATATTTTAATATTTTTATGTAATAATTATAATAATGTTAACAATAATTTTATTTATTTAATTTCTGGGTTAAAAATTCATTAATTTATAATTAAGTTAAATTTTTATCAAATTAATAAAATTAGTTATCAATGAGTATTTTTTTTTGTCTTTTTATGTTATTCACAGTAGGGCACCGTGGCTAAATTGAGTCCAAAAAAAAGGCACCGCAGAAAAAAGTTTGGGAACCGCTGGTATAGGTTATTCAGATAAGCTAGTATTTGGGGAAAAAACCAAAATAATGTTATAATATGACTTATTAATGTTTTGTTTTTTTTTTTTTTTTTTTTTGTTAATGTCTAAATATTCTTACTATTATTAGGCATTATACGGTGAAATTAGTGAATTTTACAACGTTGCTTACAATTCCATACGCAATATTAATAATATTTATTAACCCTATAAATAATATTAATATCAACCATTTTTATGTTTAAAATAATGTTTATAATACAATCGGCAACGTCGCATATAAGTTTTATACGGAATCGTGAATTGCCAATTTGAATTATTATTATATAGTTAATTATACTAATTATTGTCCTTCGAACTGTTTAATGTTTCTTCCGTTCACAGTAATATCTCAGAGCAAAATAATTATTATTTATTAATTAAATAACATAAAAATTTTAAATTTAATGACGATTTCATCACCTTTGTAAACTTTTTATTATTTTCGTTTTATTTGTTAGGAATTTGTGAAAAAAAGTGATAATATCATATATTAAGAATTTGAGCAGATTTTTTTTTAAATTAAAATTAAAAGAAGCTTTTACAATTTTACGGCTGTATCGACTTTATTAATTTTATACTAAATAAATAAATAATAAATATAAATATAATATTATATATGATAATATATCGTATATATTATACATGTATCATAGAATATAATGATAAAAATATATGATTTTATATTTTAAAGTATAAACTAATGATATTGTACATTTAATGTAATTTCTATGATATACATATTATAAAAATGTAATTCATTGTAAAAGGTGACTCGACTAAGAGCCTTCCTACTTAATGTACAGATTGTAAATTTTCAACAAACGCCATTTAATAAAAATAATAAAAATATAAATTTCTGGTAAATAATAGATCTAAAATTTTAAATTAATATAAAATTGTATTTAAATTTATATTTTTAAACTGTACATTGTTGTTATTTGTAGATTTTAATATAATTGTAGAATGGATTAATTGCTAATATATTTTATTTTTAATTTGAACTATATTTAAATAAATTGCGTTATAATTGTAAACCATATCTATATGTCATAAAAACTCATGTAATTTTTATTATAATCTTACAACACAAGTAATAATATGCTACAAGTAGTAAAAATATAATGGAATGAATTGATATTTTCAAATAATTTTTTTTTTTTAAACCAAAAGCAATAGAGGAACATACATCAACACTATTGTTTTACTATTCACAGAAATATTTATCAAATTTAAGTGAATCACTGGAATAAATTAAGTGATAAAAAGGTCTCAAAAATTATAAAACTACATAATTCTATTACTTTTATTTCGACTAACAATCATTCAATTATTTAATTATTTTTTTTTTTACTACTTATCATTCAACTATTCGATTATTTTTTTTGATTACTTATAATTTGATTATTAAAATCATTCAATTATTCTCATCAGTACTTACAAGTATAAAGTATGTATAATTTTCATTACAACTACAGTAAACGTAAATCAAATCTAGTTTTATTTTTAAATTTGATGATTATTTATTGATTTAGAATTTGTGCTAATGATTCATTCATCGTTCATCAAATTCTTATATTTTATTACTCTTTGAGTTAGGGATCCTAGATTAATTTTTTAAAAATACAGGACATTTTAAACTAAACCAATTTTTGAAATTCTCATTGGTGTTAATTGATGAAAGGGGTGAGGGGACTTATGTTAGCAATTTTTCTCACACTTACTAAATATACTATAAAATAAAGTTGAACACAATATTTGATACTTCAAACAAATATAAATAATTAAAATTAAAAACAAATAATTAGCTGACTTTACTACTTTTTTTATAATCAAATATTATTAATTATCATTTGATTTAGATATTATAGTTTATCAATAATATAAAATTTTAAAAGCTTACTGATATTAAAAAAAATTTAATTTTTAAAATAAGGTATATACAAAATAAACTATACAAAATATGGGACAAAAATGTTATTATTATACTTGTATTGGGACACCAGGACATTTTATTCAAATACGGGACGTATGGGATCCCTACATTTAGTTAATATAATAATTAAATTAAAAATAACTCAATAATATGAAATATTTTTCGATTTATTTTTTTTATAGTCAAAACATTTGTTTAGATAAAAATGAATTAATTAACAAGTTTCCAATATTTTTTAAAACTTATTTTTTAAACATAATTGTACACCTAAATAAACAATTTTATTATTTAACCACAAATCACAATAAATGAAAATTACAATTGTGAACTTCACCCTTCCTTTTATAATAACTAATGCTGTTGTTTCTATTTCGACGATCGATTTTGAGCAACGTTGCCGTTCTTACAAATATATCTGGATACTAATGGATATCTATTTTAATTTGATATTTTTATCATACCTTATTAATGATAATGAGAAAATAATTATTCGATATTTTTATAATTGCAGTACAAAGATTATTAATCAACAACTAAATACGTATAATATTTAAATAATCATAAATCCTAAGCAATAATTTTCCTTTTAGATGTTTTTATGGTAATTGAATACTAAATTATTAAATATAGTTGTATTATAATAACATCGTGTTATAAAGTTATTTATAATAATGTACATTAAATTGAGTGGGTTGAAATTTATTTTATTATTAATATAGGAATCAATATAAAAATGAAATGTCTTTTCAAAATATAAATAAGTAATGTAAAATATTTTAGCTTTTAAATTATAATATCATAAATCAAAGGAAAAAATCAAGAGTTTACGAACTTTTTCTATGCCATTTTTAAAGTAAAATAATTTTTTATTATTTTTTTAAATTACAAATTATAAATAAAGGTCCAAACTAATCAAGAGAGATGTGTTATTTTTACTTCAGGCTCTTTAAACAATTTTCGAATGTAAATAGTTATGTTTTCACGTAATTTTTAACAGTAGAAACACAGTAGCTTTAGCATAATTAAATGTTTCTTTCTAGTCAAGCCAGACGCGTAGCTAAAAATTTCTAAGGAAGGGTTATTCAAAATTAATTGACAAAATTATACTCACGAAATTAATTACATATGATTTCACATATATATTATTATAATTAATACAAAAAAAAAAAAAATAAAATATTTTTAATTAAATTAACTTAATGCGTCTACTTTTTAAAGCTAGAGTATCAATTATTTTTTCGGTGGTTACGACTAAATCCCGATGAATATTCATAACTGCTAAGCCGTTCAACCAATTTTCACCAGTTGTGTTCCTCAAATATTTTTATAAGCGCCGTAAAGAGGAAAAAGATCTTTCACTGCTTGCAGTGATTACTGATAAAGTAATCAATATTTTTAATAGTCGATGAACAGTAGGAAATATTTATTATTGAGTAATGACGAAACTACCACATTCTACGAGTAGCCGACTACAAAGTTTTGTTTCGGAGTTTAAAGATACATTTATTTCCGATGGACACGTTTTATTTTGTGTTCTATGTGGTAATTTCTTTTTCAATGTGTATAAATGCATATTATAATGCATATTTTAATGATTTTAGAAGTATATTTGCATGCATATTTGTGTATTTTTTTAGAGCTATAAGTCCCTAAGCCTAGTAATTACTAATTAATGCTGGGTCCCGGCTTTAGTGCTTAACATTATTATTATCGTAATATATATTTCATTTTGATAAATAAGTGTAAATCACGGCTTATGATGCATCTTTATCTTGATAAAACATATCAAGTATACCACGGCTGAGGGGGGTGTTACTACACTTGTAACACCCCCCTGACTACGCACCTGAGTCAAGCTCAAATTTTTGCAAAAGTTTACATAAAGCTAAACTGTATCAAAATAACAACTTATGGAAAATAATTAATTTAAATTTTATTTGAAAATAATAGTTAAATCGAAATACAAATGTATAATAATATTTTTTATTTTTTACGGAATCCGATTACACTATTTTAGAATATTGTATTTACTAATTTATAACACTAACATTTTAAATTTAAAAACCTATTACTAGATATGGGATCAGAGATATTGTATATTATAAATTATATTGCGATAAATCAATCAATACCATTTTTTAGCAAGAGTGCATATAGTGCGATGCACCAGGACCTCAATATCTATAAGATCTATAATCAAGGCCAGATTAAGCACTTATTGTGTCCCGGGGCTGAAATTTTTATATGGGCCCTTTGGACAAAACATGCTTTACAAAGCCACTCGCTATGCTCGCAGAACGATACATTTTTTTAATTATTTCACAAATTGTCAATTGCATTAAAAAATTATAAAATTAATAGGTATATAAAATGTTTATCTATAAAACTACTAATTTTAGTATGATAAAAATATGTATCGGCTTAAAATTAATTGGACCCCTCTCACTTGGGTATTCGAGAGGGCCATGGGGCTACCTCCCCGGCTAGACACCCTCTCCCCTTAATCCGGCCTTGCCTATAACCCAAAATTTAAAAATCTCTGTTTCATTAATTTTTTTTATATTTTTTTTAATTTTAATTTTAATTAAGGTACTTAAATTTTAAACTTTTATAGTTATTTGATACAGCAACATGTATTAAATATACATATGGTTATTATGTTATTGCAAATTTTTTTTATTAAGGGACCCCCAATTGGTATTTGCCTCTTGAGACTTGGATCCGGCTCTAGATGCGATTACCGGTGTAAAGTGGTGTTATCACAATTAAAATCAAATAATACCGTTCTATATATCTAATTATATCTTTAATCATGGTAATAACACAAAAAAATAATAAATAAAAAATTGTATAGAAAATTACTTTGTATCTGTCTTATCGTAATTTGATATAAACATGATGGAAGAATGAAAAATTAATAAACAATTATAATAGTTAATGGGGTTTTGAACCCCCCTAAACTCTCCCTAAAGCACACCTATGATACCAATTATAAATTTGATACAATTAATTATAAGCTATACAGTAGTAGAGCTTGTTGTACTTTAGAAATTAAAAATGTGATATTGATATTACCATTAATTATAAAATAAATTCAAGTAAATTCTATAATATATGGTATTATTATCACGTCAACATTATGCATTGCTATTTTTTTATTTAATATCAAATATTCGAAATTCAAATATCCTAATGATTAATCACAGATTCAATGCGTTGTATAAATTACATAATATTTAATTTACACTACTCATATTATGTACATGTTTTATACATTTATATAATATTACATTATTTTATACATTAATGAATATTTTTTTAATTATTATTACACATAATACACATCAGTGTTTTTCAACATTGGATCTAAAATCAATTTTGAATGAGTCCTTAAAAAATTAAAAATTTGGTATGTTTTCATTTTAGACGACTTATAATAAATAGTCTTTTAAAAATGAATGAAAAATATTATAAATTATATTTCCTGACAAATATATAGAAGTTCAGCATTTTAGTCTTTTAAAGCTTTTTTTTTTTTGTTTGAACCTACGACGCCACGAAGTCTTTTAAAGCTATAAATGTACATTACTAATTGACATTCGCAGAAACAATTAAATTTGATAAATTGTTAACGCAAAATTCACCTGCATTTTTCATGGAATCAATTATCAATACTGTGAACTTTATTTTACTCACTAAATAATTGAGATTTCTTTAGAAATAAATAAAAAGTAACAATTCCTTTTATTAGATAATTTAAAATTTTAGGTGGCGTAGGACGTATGTAGACGTATCACTATCTAGATTCAATATTATTTCTAATATGATCACATGAAAAATTAGGTTTATATCTAGGGTCGCCTAAATACAGTGGTTGAGAACCTCTAATAATACTATGATGTTTGTAGATTAAAAAAGTATAGATACATAAATACACAGAAACAGTCGCTTATGAACAAATAGTGCCGTCTGCTAATATTTATAAAGAAATTACAACGTTGCCGTATGTTTTCGGCGACCTACAAATATTTTCAAAGTAACCTTGCCTACGGCCCGAAGCGGTGAAGGGTATCACGGCAACGTCGCTACAGCAGGTGTTATGTTTTTTGTATATGTTGCTGACCCAACGATTTCATACATAAATAAGAGAAACCAATTTCTCTTAATGGACCATCATAAACTGATGTTATCTGTTACAATTTGTTAACACTGAACGATTATTTATAGATATAAAAAATGCTTACAATTTGGACAAAGCCATTTAAAACGTATTTAATATGTTTCACATAATTAATTTTTAATTGAAATTCACTTCCTATCGGAGTTTTATTTGCTATGAATATTTCTGTTACACACTATTTTCATTTTTTACTTTGAAAATATTTTAAAATTACTTTAAATTATTAAGTGGATGAAACTATAAAATATATAAATAAAGAAATAAGAAAAATGTCATAAAATAAAAAAATTAAAACAAATAATACGTAAAGAACTATAGTAATAGATAAAAATAAAATATTTTTAATACTTAGAAATTTGTATTAATGATCCGTATAAATTTTAATTAAAAATATTTAATTAACATAATAGAACGTACTTATTTGTACTTCGTATTTACACTAAGGTGCACATATACAAGTATACTTGTGATTCATGAATACTAAAAGTGTTTATCTGTTTAGGATTAGATAAGAAAAATTACCCATATATTTTTAGAAGATTAGTATTTCAGCTAAAAACTAAAATATAAACCAACTAATATATTAATTGATTTAATATTTAATTTAATGTTCTATTTTATTCAAGTATAAATTGAAAAAATATTTTACTACTGTATTATGGCATTTGTTCAATTTTTACCTTTAATACAAAATACATTTAAATTACTGATAACCTTTAGCAGTGGCGAGCCAAGGGGGGGGGGCTAAAGGGGCTATAGCCTCCCCCATGGGCCGTGTTTATATGTA
>NW_020273131.1:0-26094 GCF_003268045.1 Sipha flava
TTCTCATATCCTCTCTTACCTTACTTATCCAAAAAAAGTGGTTAGCCCCCCCCCCTATTTAAAAATCCTGGCTACGCCACTGAGCGTTAGATAACAATAATTTATTTGTAAAATTTAATTTTTAATTTTTTAGATATATCTTAATTGTAGTATATAATTTTTCAAAATTATTTAAATTTTTTGTAGGAACTAAGAAAAATAAATATTGTTAACAGTTTATATTAGGAATACAAAGTAAATTAATATATTTACGTATTAATCATATTAAAACGTTATAAATACATAATTAGTGTTTTTCAAATTTCATAACATTTTTTTATGAGCATTAGGTAAATTTTGTTGCAAATTTTTCATAAAAATTAACTTGTAAAGCTTAAAAATATTTTTATTATGTTAACAGTAGTGTTTATTAACGTTAATAATTAATAACATTCATGCATTTATTATTTGATGTTTGTACTTAGTTCATTGTACACAGTAAATACTAACATTATTAATTTATTTTATTTATTATGAAGTTATTTCAACAATATATAATGATTATATTTCACATTTGCAAATTTCATATTTTAGTTGTTAATCATAATTCACATATTATTAGACAACAGAATGTCATTAAAATATGATAATACGAAATAATAGAATATACATAAATCGATAATCTGCAGTTATTCAAGTGCTTGACAATTCAGAGAAATGTTAAGTTCAATAACACTTAAGAAATATATGTATAACAATTAATAATGCTTATTCCTCACGGCCATTCGACATTTCTATTATCAGTACCATGGTGTTGTCATGTCGTTTTTCAACATAATAAAACAACCATCTTATTTTATTACTGTAAGTTATTAAATAATATTAAAAATAAAACCGATGAATATATATATATATATATATATATAAATATTATATTAAAGTACTCCCTCTGTTACTGTGTAATTTGTTGTGGTAAATTGTTTTTTTTTACGTTTATCATATTTAGTTAAAACATATAACTCGAGAACATTTAAGACTACCGACGGATGTGTCATCACAACATGTAGTATGTTACTGTAGTATGTTGTAAACATGATAGGAAATAACGTAATAAATAACATTATTATAAATAGTATAGTTTTATGAAAATAAATAAAAAGCCGCATTCTAATTTATGCTTGCAATTAAATAAAATTATGGTTGAATTAATAATTATTTAATAATTTATTTATTTTATTTTAATTATTATAAAAATAGATAAAAAAAAATAAATTATGACGAACACAAGATATTAATGTCATGCCTAATTATAATTATTAACTTATCATGTACATTATACCATGTACCTAATCATTACTATGTACGGTTAAACAGGTCTCCGTGTTTACGATAATTACGTGTAATTGTAAATTTAATAGAGTAGGTAAACATAATCGCGGTCTATTAACTTTATCTAGAATATTTTATTTATTTATGGCCGTTCGACAGTAATCGTCACTAAATTTTTGACGATCTGAAGAGCAATTTTGAGATTCGAACTTATAATGCATACGTTTTTTTCTTACGGTATTTTATGAAAATGTGTGTAGTGCGGCGAAACGTAAACACATGTAATTATTAATATAATATACTAATATATTAGATCGTGTATTTAATAAAATATGAAATGCGCAATTGCTGAACTTTAATTTAAAAAATATTTTTATTTTCGTACAAAGCTCTTAATATGGTTGTGTTTATCAGAACACGGAAGCGAATGTCCACGTATGTGTGTACACTTTTTGTACTTCATCACTGCGTATTTTATTAATATATACATAAGTGTGTGTAAGCAATGAGTATGTGAATTGTGTATGTGCATGCGTGTGTGTGTGTGTATGTGTGTATGTGTGTGAATGCCACGGGCTCCGCGTCCGAGTATTTATAATCCACGATGTATTGTTGTTAAGAGAACGTCGTCATGACGTAGGTTTTTATCCCGTTTTATCGTACCGCTTTGTTACGCGGGTGCCATAATTATCGTACTGTTGTGCCGGACTGCAAACTCGGCAAATCCATCGTGTTTTGTTTCGTTGGAGACCGAAGCGTCCCCTTCCACGGATCGGCAGGCTCCTTGCCTACTGGCGCCGCGAATACCGTGGGATCGACCGAGGTACTCTACCTCACCCGAAGCGGACGCTTGGATTTACCCGAACCTGTTTAGAGACGTTTGATGTGAGCTAACGACGACCGTGTCCTCAGCGGAGAACTTTTTTTTTTTTTTTTGTAGGCGGATTTCAATAATAATAACAGCCGAAATGAGAAAGAAAAAATTTTGAAAATTTCTATCTCACTGTTTCGATTTTTTAATCACATAGTGCCGTAGCATGTCAGCGATCCGATACCGTACTTCAATATTTATTTCCGAGTGATAAATGCTTTTCGTGTGCGCACAATCGCATCGTAAAGAGTAGTGTACTGTGCGTGGTCTGAATAAAATGGTGCAGATGTGTCTGTTGGAAATCGGTATCCCATCGTTGCCATCAGATTTTCAACACCACCGACATGCGGATTTGACACTCTAGTTGAAAAACAAAAAGTAATTATCCTTTTTTGCACTATCATATTTTATTAATCGGTTTTGGTCATAGGCGTTGATATTTTATCTTCACGTGGTCCGTCCATTATGACCTAATAAATATCCGTGCTGTTGTAGTATACTAGGTCTTATATTGTAGGTACATGATGTCTACATATTATGTTATTATTTAATCTTAAGTTTTAAGGAAATTGAAAATTTCGTTCAATATTATCTCAGTTTTTTTAAGTAATTAGGAAAATTGTTATAACGTCCGTTAGGAATGAAGTGCCTAAACATGAATTAATCTAATTTTTTAATACCTATGTATACTCTAAATTTTACTTATACACTGTATTATGTGAAAATAAACAAACTTCTGTGTATTTTGGGAATAATAATATATTCAGAATCAATATTCATTATGGTTTTTCATTGTGTTATCTTAATTAATATAATTTATAATACTTCATGTTTATTTTATTTGCTTTACTTCATATTAAGTACTTTGATGTCAGCATGTGTTTTGTGACATTTGTATTACATCATGTTTACTTCCTTTAATTTTACCATTATCTGGTCTCTGGTATTATTACACCTATCTAATCTTATATTTCCCAGACATTTGACGAGATATTCTTATAACTTATAAAATGTAAATAATTAATAATAATATTATTGGTTATAGTAAATAAATATAATAATAACATTTTAATATATTAGGATTTAGAATGTTTTTGTTTACATTATTGATATTATTATAACAATTATCTTAGAATATTATATTGTTAGTTAAAAGTGAATTTTTATTATTGATAAGAAATTTATCTTATTTCTTATATTGAGTTCATATGTGCATTCTATAGTTTTTAAATTAAATTAACTTATTACTGAACAATACTACTTAAAATTCATATTATTTTAATATTTATGTTTTATTTATTTTAATATACATAATAAATTTCAATGTGGGTTTACAAATATCGCCAAAATAATTTTTAAAATAAACATTTTAAAATAAATTTTCAACAAATTATTGAATAATAATTTATTAAATGCAGATGCATAAGAAAAATTTATTTTAAATGTTTTTTTTTCTGACTTAATTATTATAAATATTAATTAATATTGTCCTACTATAAATGAAACTGAATATATTTTATTCTTATATTAAGATTTAACTTTATAATTTTAGTTTTAATGCCAATTTTTTTAAATTAATATAGTAGAATTAATTTTAGACAGCATTATTGTCTTAGTAGAAGGTACATCTACACAATATTTTTTTCTTATTGTTTTTAGTGGTTTGGGTTTCTAAAAGTTTTTTCTGGTAAAGAATAGGATTGAACATTATGTAGGCATTTTCATCATTATTTGTCATATATCCATGGTTATTTAATCATTATTAAAATAAAGGTACTCTTAATAAACAAAGTTCTTTTAATATTTGTCACAAAAAGCCATTAGTAGGTATTTATGTTATTTAACTCAATTTTAGCTTAAATAATATAAGAATCACTACAAAGTTACAAAAATATATTATTGTAGTTTAAAATGAATAATTTATTGAATTTTATTAATTACTATATTAATTGAATATTTTTAAATATTTAAATTTATTTTAGAAACATTGGAAAACATGAAAATTAAAAATAATTTAATTCATAAGATATAAATATTATGTAATTTTTAACAGAGAATTTATCCAGCCACATAAATATACCAATTGATACCAAATTCTAATTCATTAAAATATTTAAATTATTATTAACATTAAAAATATGATTGTTAATATTAATGTTGTGTAATATTATTTTACAAAGTTTTTTATATGCATACTGCATTGATTTTATTACATTATGTCCAAAAAAAATGTTATTCAAGTATAAAATCAATAAAAACTTCAAATGTTTTTTATTTATAAAATTAATAACCTTTTTATAATATATTTGAAAATATATTTTAATACATTTTTAGTATTTGTATAGCTTATATTACATGTAATTTTTTCTTTTTATAGAAAAATTGTTATTTCAATTTCTAGATGTTAGTAAAAGTTTTTTATTTAAAAATAATTAATTAATATAATAATTTATTTTTGTAACTATCTTTACCTACATTATTTTTTCATGTTATTTATTACTCTTTTTATACTAGCAATAGTATATCTTAATTAGCAATAGTTACCTTTTTTTTTTTTTTTTTTCTCGCCTTTGTTTGCACATTACACATAACCATTACAGTAAAATAGCTATCCTTAGTTAATCATTATTTATATATAGATTCAAGATACAAAATGACTATTATAGTTAAATTTTAAAGTTAAATAAAAAATTATTTTAGATTTGTAGGGATGTTGCTTTAATACTACTTTTCATTCCAATATCAGATATACAATTATTTTATTTTGTATTTTTTGGTTTTGATTAATTATATTAATTATGTTAGTAATTCTAATTTTATTTAATAGTATCATTTCTTGAAAACAATTAACAAATTAGCAACTACATACATTTTTTATTTAGTTTTGAATTATACACAAATTTGTATGTAGTTGTAAAATACCTGAAGAAAATGTATAATATACTTTTGTGCATTTAATATATAAATATATATTTTTTCTATTTATTAAATGTGTATTAGCATATTTAAATTCTATGATTAACCAATTTATGTTAGCTATTTTCTAATATTTCCATATATTTTGTAAAAAAAAATTGTTTGTGCTTTTTTTTAATGTTAATCAAATTACCATCATTATAAAATAATCTTTTATTTTCATTTTAGTGGCAAATAAAGAACTTTGGTCCAGTTAAAACTGTTATGGAAGCTGTACAGCAAACAGTAATACATCTGGACCGTGCTGCCATGCCATCACAAGCTCAAATGGCGTATTCTCAAAGGAATCCTCAAATTCATGGGTATAACATTTAATTATATTTAAAATATGGTTTAAAAATATAACCATTTTGTTATCAACTATGTTTTCCTAATTTTTTTTACAATTATAAGTCTTATTTGTATTTTTTAAATGTTTATTTATTTTATACTTAAATTAAATTTTAGTAGGTCGTTAATCCGCTTCTAATACTAAGTCTTTCAAGCTGTTTCTATTGTTATCCTAATTGCAAATAAAGCTTCCATCAACTTATTACAGATGACCATCCAAGTCATTTTGTCTCGAAAAATTTTCTGATGTTTTCCTTTTTGTATAGGTTTTTTCATCTCTTTGCATAGTAGACCAGGTCTTATGTGTGTACATTGCCAATTAGCACAAGTAACAAGTATACAGTTTTTCTTTCATGTTTTTTTGATAACATTTTGGATCTTAACATTTGATTCATCGTAAAGTGTGCGTGGTTCGCTGCTTTTATCCATATTTGTATCTCATTATATATGTTAATCTTTTCATTGATATTAACTCCTCCCAAATATTTGAATTTTTCAATCTGCTCAAAGTGATATGATCCAACTTTAAGGTTTGTTTTGTTTATAACACTTCTGTACATTACTAAATATTTGGTTTTATCTTAACTTATATTTAGACCCATATTTTTACTAGAATTTATTTGATTTTCTACTGTGTATACTAAGATATGAGATGTTTTTTTTTAATTTGTTTTTATATTTCTATGGTGTGTTGTTGTTATTGCTGTTAATAAAAATACAATGAGCGATATTGACAATTCAGAAGACTTATTATGACATATATATATATAAATATATTATATTTATAATTATAGTGTATTTATTTTATTATACATAAAGTAGTTTTAAAAGGAATTATTTTAATAAACGTTACATGAAAATTCAAATGCGAATAATTGATAACATAAACAATAAATATGATAATAATAGTTTCTCTGAATATTAGTCCCCATCGGAATCAGCAGACTGTTTTGATTGTTAGCAACCAATCCTAAAACTGGTCTAATGACAAATTGAAACAACCATCTGATAGTTTGAGTTTGCATTTAGGGTGTGTTGGAATGAAAAAATTATACTGCACATGCTCTCACCAGTTCTATGATAGTTTGACCACGTGTTGGAATAAACCTAATATATATATATATATATATATATATATTTAGGTTGATCAAAATAAAATCAAGATTATTTATAAAAAACAATAAACACCTATTTATGTGTCTGTTTAAAGTCTACAATGAGCATATGTAGGTTTTTATTGTGTTCATAGTATTTTTTCTATAATTTGACTTATAATGAAGATGTGGTCCATTGTTGATTTCCTTCTCATGAAGCCACATTGGTATTATCTGATCATATCAGTAGCATATATTTCCAATATTGTTAAAACTGCTAAGGATAGTATTTTGTAGCATGTATCAAGAAGAGCTATCATTTTATAATTGTCTATCTTTAAGTAATTTATCTTACTAAAAATGTAAATAAATATTGGAAAAATTATCATAATTGCAATCTTTTTGCATATATTCATTGTTCCATATGTTGCTAATTATTTGTTGTATTTGTGCTACTAAGAGTACCTACTCTTGCTATTTTAAGGAGCTCCTAATTTTTTATTCTTCCCTAGTATTTTGTTATTTTTTAATGAGTTCTATGTCTTCAGTTTTTTCTTGATCTGGTTCTCTAAGTTCTAGTTCATCTGTATGATATTTGATTTTTTGAATTTGTCACCTATTTTCAATGCATACTTGTCATTCAGTATTTTCATGGAGTATCCTTGTAATATTAAATATAGATTTAGTTTCGGTTATGAAGTTTCTGACATCGTCGATCATGGGACAGTTTCACACTTAATTAACTTCTTTTATGGTTTTTATTGCTTAAAAAATAGCCTAAGGTTGTTTAATATTTTTCAATACAGTCTAAAATGTTTTTTCCATTTACCTTTTTTTATTGTCTTATTGTTCTATTTGTTGTGTTTTTTATATCTTTATACATTTTAATATTTTATTGTGTGAGATTCTCTAGTATCTGTAATGTGTTTTGTTTATATTTCTTAATAGAGCATCTTGAAATGTTGGGTCAAAATAGTGGTTTCTTAATTTTTTTATCATTTAGCTGTAGACACTTTAGCTTTTATCTTTGTCCAAGTAGTTTCAATGTCATGCATTGAGGTTTCGTTTTCCCTAAAACTTTGTTTGGATTGATAAATTTGTTATTTATTTGGGCCTTTTAATTTTTTTTTTTTTTATTAAAATGTTTTGGTTTTTCTTTTTTAATGTCTAGTTTACTAATAGTTTTGTGCAGAATTAATTCCATCACTATAAGATAATGATTCTTGTTTGCTCTTCTGTAACTTTGCACATTATTTTTTTTTTTACAAGGCTGAGATATTAGATCAGTGCTGATTAATCAGGCTGAACCAACCAATTAAGGCCAGTTCAAAGCTCGGAGATCCCAGGTTTGCCAAACCCATAGTTCTGCTTACTGTAATACAGGAAAACCTGTATAACAAGGAAACTGTTGGGACCAAATATTTTTTCCATTTTAGATAGGTTTCCATTTAATACAGCTCGACAAAAAAAAGTTATGATAAATATTTTTTATTTTATATATACTTCTTTATTATTTATTAAATTTTACTAACTTTATTATACATATATAGTTAAAAATTACAAATTTGTTTAACTGATAATTTATCTTTTTAACTAGATTCAATTAATTTTAATTTTTCATTTAAAGTTAACCATTTATTGATTTTTGACATTCTGAGTTATGTATTAAAAAAAAAAAGTAGGTAAGATATAAAAAATATGTAAATACAAAAACTTAATATAGTCCGAAGCTGTATAAGTAGGCTTAGGGACTTCTAGCATTTGCATGCATACTTATGTTAATTATGGTTAAAAATAGCAGAGTGCAAAATAAAATCATTTCTCAGTGTCATGATATCAGATCTAAAATTTAAGTGTGCATATTTTTGCATATTTGATAGATTTTGCAGAAATGTGCTTATTTTAAAATTATTATGTTTATTTTGCATATTTTGACAATTTTTTCAATTTTAAAATTAAAAACTTTTTTTTAGATTTATAAGTTATAACTAAGGGTCATAACTTATAGCTCTAAAAAAAATAGTTATAAGTGCTGTAATATGCTCTTAAAAATATTCATATAATAGCTTACACATGCATGTACTAAAAATACAAAAATATACAAAAAATATTTATCATAAAAAAAACACAATTTTCATTTATTATTAAAAAAACAATTCTCACTTATCTAAAAAAAACATTATGTATAAAAAAAAAAAATTTAAACTTCTATAATTAAAATTCCAATCGCGTTGCTATATGATACAAATAAATAAATAATTTAGACCAAAAGAAGAAAAATTAGTTAATTAACATAAATTAATTATAAATATAAAAATTAATACTGCTATAATTACTTTTTATCATTAAGAAAAAATGTTTTAAATGCTAAGAAACTGAAAAAGACATAGCAAATAACAAATTTCCAACTATGCAAAAATAAGTCTGCAAAATAGAAAAAAAGTAAAATAGCAAAATAACACTTATACTTTGAAATATGCAAAATATACAACATAAAATTTGCATTTAACTTCTTAGTTATCTAAAACAAATGTACAGCTTACTTAGGTATTTCTAGAATCTCTCAAAAAAAAAAAAATGTAAATGCTATAAGTTATGAGCTCTGGTTATAACTATATGTACATATTTGAACCAATTGAATAAAAAATATATATGTTATCTACAAACTACCACTTATGATTTTTGTGATTGTATAAATAATCCAATAAATCTGTATCGACCATTTATAGGGGTCTGAAAGGCGATATCCGATAATATATATTATTTTATTAAATAATTTTCATTACTTGTTTAGTATTCATTATATTATAAATTGTAATAAAATATATTTTTTATTTGACCACATATTTGTTATACTTAATTTTTTTTGGGCTTATCTTAGCGTATATATGGTTATTTTTAGATCCATATTTTAGAGCATATTTGGCTATTTTTTGGTGCATGTTTACATGCATATTTGGGTATTTTTTCGTGCTATGAGTTCATTAGCCTAGTTACAAAACACTACTACAAGTTACAACACTAACAAAAAAATAAATGTAGGCAACAAAATAATTCTAATCAATATAAATTATATTTATTAACTTGATAATTTTCAAATAGGTATGTCTATGATAAACAGGTATATGACAAAAATATTGTTTCTATTTTCACGTTGGACAAGTTCCATCTTATCCAGGGTATGATTTATTTAAAATGTTTTAGAGTCGTCGTGACTGAATAATTTTTCCATAAAAGACAGGTTTCTATATTATTTAGGTCTTATATTAGACAGGGGTTACTGTATTTAATAAAAATGTTTTTTTGATTCTCAAAAGTCATCTTTTAAATTATGTATTTATACGTAAAGTAATATTGCCATTAATACAAAATTGTTTATATTTTATGTATTTTATTTATTATTTAAAAAAAAAAAAAAAAAAAATGAATGAATGTTAATGCCAAATATTAATAATTTACTATAATTTTTTCTGTAGAAGAAATGTTAACCATGGGGTAGTTCAAGTACCAGGAGACAACGGCCCTTACAAGCCATCTTCTGTTGGTACTGGCCCTGTGCATAATAATTTTGTTGGGTACCCAGCTAATATACGATATGTTTCTCAACCTGTATACATGTCAGCTACAACCACAGCATCAAATGCTTATAGAGATGCACCTTTCCATTCTAGAGCATTAAATGTAAGTTATATTAAGTACATATAAACATTTTTTGAATTTTAACTTAATTTTATATTAATATTATTATTTATTTTTAATCATATATTTTTATTGTGTTAGTTTATGTGTATTTTATTTCTTTGTTAAATTTTAGTGTTTTCAATGTTCAATTATTACATTTTAGGAATAAAATTAAAGTTATCTTACTATAATATATTAATTAATAGGAAAATTAAGAAAATATATAAGTAATTTATTTTTTTAGATATCTGAAAGAGGATTAACATTAAGTGGTGTTCCTTTTGAATTAGGAAGAAGTGATATGATGCCTACTGTAGCAAGGCAAAATCGTATATCTTTATTGTCAGCAACAAGTGATTATTACCAACGAAGTCGTTTACAGTAAGTCTAAATTAATTATTATTTATTAATTTATATTATTCTACATTAATATGGTTACAAATATATATTATACAATTATGTTTTTTTTAGAATGGAACATTATCGAGATGAATCATTGAGTCACAACTCTCATAACACTGTTTCTATGAACTTCATGAGAGAAAGACCTGATCATGGTCCTCCACCTCCTTTGAAAAAACCAAAACTAAATCCAATTTCACCTCAACCCCCTCTTAAAATTGAAATATCGGTATGTATCATATTTGGCTATTTAATTATATTAATTGTTATAATGTATCACTAATATTTGATATATTTACTATTTTTTTTAATATAGTTGTCATATTTTTATTTTCTATCTTTTATATATGTATATATATATTTTATTTATGTATAAATATATATTTTTTTCATTAATAACAGTGCATTATGAATTACAGGACCCCCCTTCTACAAGTGCATATAACCCTCAAGTAGAAGCTATATCACCAACCATTGATGAACCAATGCCTGAGTATAAAAAAATTAGTGACATTGCTCCAAAATTAAATAAAATTGAAAATGATATTCATAATATCACTCAAGAAATTGAAGACTTGATTAAGTTAAAAGTATAAATTAATTTTATAACATAATTTTTTTATGTATTTTTAATATAATTATAATTAATTTTATATTTCTTTTTATTTAGGAAAATTATGAACAAAAAGAATCAAATTCAGAAGTTGTTAAAGTAGAACCCGAAGAAGACACAAAAAAAGAATATGTAGAAGAAGATCCAATGTTATATTTGACTCCAGTTCAGCAAATTTACGCTTCAAACAGGGTAAAGTTAATTATAAATAGCTTTCAAAAATTATGATTATATAATCATATAATCTAATTTATTTTTAATACTTAAATATTTAAATATTACCTAAGAGGATTCACACACTAGTAGGCTTTGCCTACGTGTTTGTTTTGTATTATCTTAAATTTACTTACTGTATTAAAATATTAGATACATTACATTTTATATTATAAAAAAAAAAAAAAAAAATACTCTTTATTACTATTAAAATTTGATTGATATAAGAAAAATTATTTTTACAAATTAAAGAAAATATTTAAATTTAATGGTATGTTATTTCTTATGTTCTTAATGAAGGTTGTAATACATCAACAATATTGATAGTTAAACATTCAAATTTTATATAATTTAATTATTAAATTCTTAAAAATGATTTTATTTTATTTGCTTAACACTTACAAAAAACTGCATTCCTAATTTTGTGATATTTGATAAAAATTAATTACTATTATGACAAAATGTATTTTATGTAAAATGAAGATTAATTAAAGTTTAAAAATTATAGTTTTACTTAATAATTTAGTAGTAAAAATGTATAGAATAAAGTGCATATATATGTGATATAATAAGTATCATTTTTAATTTTATTATTATTAAAAGTTTAAAAATATATTTGAATATGTCACAAGTGTATGTGACTAAGCAGTGCCGGATTAAGAAATTTTCCGCCTGGAGGCAGATTTTAAAATGCCACCCCTCAATACCCTTTGTATCTTTGTACTCATTCTAAAAAATAAAATTTGTCTCAACATTAAAAATTGTTAAATGAATATATATAAATTTTAAAAAAGTTACATAAAGCACCAGTAGCTTTTTGGTTAATAAAACTTTACTAATAAAGGTTACAATGTAGTTTTAGTACAAACATTTTATAAACATTTAAATATTAGAAATTTATATTTTGTTTCTAGCTTTCTGTGCCGTAAACTCTTTTATAAGACCATTCCAATTCATACTTTGTTGCACACTATTAGTATTTTATACATTCATTTTAGAACACTTTTAATCTTATGTTTTTGCCACCCCTAGAAATTTGCCACCCAGGGCAGCTGCCCCTTTGCCCCCCCCCCCCTTAACCTGGCACTGTGACTAAGTGTCATAAATATTTCAAATATTAAGATGAAAATGTATTTAGTATATGACTCATTGAATGTTAGTATTTATAATAGTATATGTATGATAGGAATTATATTGAAATAGGTATAAAAAATAACTAATAAAAATAAAAATAATTGTGAAAATATTTTCAGTTTTGTATGTAAACCTAAATGCATTGTGAATTTGTTTTATGAATTAAGTCAATAAATTACTTTAACCTTTAAAAATAATTATATTAATGTTATTATTTAGGAAGGTATGAACTAACTATTTTATCTCTGTTAAAATATTATTAAATTTGTAATTATAATATTGTAATTTTTTAATATTTTTCTAGAAAAAAGCATATGAATCAAGAATGAGTTTAGAAAAATTTTCAAACAAAACTGATCTTGTAAGTGTACTTTATTTTAATAAATAAGAACTATAATCCAAGAAATTTGATAAATTTAAAAAAAACATATTCATTATCTTGTTCATTTTATAATGTGTTAATATTTACAAAATATTGACAATAAGTCAAATTTCAGTTTATAAATAAACTATTTTATATTTTTTTGTTTTCTTAAATATATATATATATTTTTTTTTTCAGCCCTTATATAATCAACCATCAGATGCTGCTGTTTATCACGAAAACAGAAGAAAGTAAGAATTTATATTAAATATAAAGTTAAATTAATTTATTTTTGGTTTTATTAAGTAGTTCTGTTTTATTATTTACATTTTTTATAGTTTTTTGACCAATATAAGTACAATTTTATGAAGTAAAGTACATGAGTAGGTTCTGTTACCCGATTCCAAAAATAGGTCATTGTATACAATGTAATACAAGTATAGTATAGTATACTTGTGTATGGTTTTACTAAATTACTTTACAGTTTTGTTATTGTTGATATTAAAGCAAATTAATATTTTAGAAAATGTTAACCGTGTTAAATAATTTTTTAATTGAATTAAGATTATTTTTTTTAAATATACGTGTTAACAATTATAATGCAATTTTAAATATATATATATATTTTTTAAATGTATATTTATTTGTTGAAGTAATTTTGAATTTCAAAAACCTTCGAGGTTTCATAAATAAATGTATTGTCTTACGTTCTATATGCATCAAATTATATTCATGAAAAGCTTAAGCTTGAAAAAAATCATTTTTATATTTAAATTATAAATGATAATTTAACATTCATATATATGTATATTATGTGAAGTAATTAAATAGTATGTTCAATAATTAATATATCTAATTTTTGTTCAAGTAAATTAATATTTATACAGTTTTACTATTGGAAAATGAATATCAGAATAGAAAATATTGTTAACATGTTGACTGCCATACAGCCACCAAGAGCCATAATGTGATAGTTATGAATGACAAATTTTAGACCATCACCTGCTGTAACTTATTTCATGGAAGCTGCCGTATGTCGTATATTATTTTAAATTGGTATAAATATTTTGGCACTATACTTATGCTTTATACCAGGGGCAGCCAAACGGTCGATTGCGGACGAATTCAGAGTCGATCATGTTAGAATTTATTTTTAGGCCACGTACACAAAAATTAATTGTGGTGGTTATGAACAAATTGTCGATAAATTTTATCTGTATAGTTTTTATCTTTTATTCTGGTTTATAAAAAAATATTCCAAAAAAAGTCTATCTTCAAAGGTGAAGTATATTTTTAGTAGATTGTGGCCGAAAAAACTAGGCCGCTTCTGCTTTATACAATTCTACCATAGTTTAGAACTGAAAATTAATTCTAAATTGATATGTTATTTTCCTTTTTAAAATATTAAAATTTCTTTTTTTTTTTCTTTCGTTGCTGAATTAATAACCTGTACTATAATGTATTATGTTAAACTAAGGCGTTTCAGGAATCCCACCCATTATAACTGACAGCGTTTTAATAAAAAATATTATGGCCGTTGGCAGCTGTAAGGCATTTAATGTGTCAAATTAGTACCAAAAATTAAAATAATATATTCCTTTTTTTTTTTATGTTAAGAGTTGGAAGGTTTTTTTAAGTTCTAAACTTCTGACTGGAATTAATGTAATATATAATTATTATTTTTGTTTTTATTTGACAAATAATAAACTCCGTTATAGTTTTATTATACATACATGATTTAGTATTGTAAACTTCGGTAAAAACAATAATGACATGTATTAGATTAGTGTGATATCCTTATATAAAAAAGTCTTAATAACTTTATTCCATTTTTATATTATAAATGTATTTGATTTATTATAGCTATTTTTCATTAATATCTTGATATAACTTACATTATTTATACATTATCATTATCATAATTCAATATTAAATTTTGTTTATTAGGTATTCATTATTTAAATCCAGACTATTAGAGCATCTTAGGAAAAAGAAAACTGAACAACAGGAAAAAAAAACTGAAATTAATGAAACTTACTCTAAACTTTATAAAGATTGGATTCGTAGGGTGGAAAAAATTGAAAGCTCACAAAAACGTAAAGCTAAAGAAGCCAAACATCGAGAATTATTTGAAAAAGTATTTCCAGAATTAAGGAAAGCTCGTGAAGACAAAGAAAGATTTAATAGAGTTGGAGCTCGTATTAAAAGTGAAGCTGATTTAGAAGAAATCATGGATGGGTTACAAGAACAAGAGGTACATATTTTTAAAAAATAAATTGATTTAGACTTAGTTGAATTAATTTTAATAATATTAATAAATTTAGATGGAAGATAAAAAAATGAGGTCTTATGCAGTTATACCACCTCTTATGTTAGATCCACATGAACGGCATTTAACTTATTTGAATAATAATGGACTTGTGTTGGATTACAAAACAGAATACAATGAAAGGAAATATGTCAATATTTGGACACAACAAGAAAAAGACGTATTTAAAGATCGTTTCATTGCTCATCCTAAGAATTTTGGTGCAATTGCATCTTATCTGGATAAAAAATGCCCTTCTGATTGCGTACAATATTATTACCTTAGTAAACCAAAAGAAGAGTATAAAAGACTACTACGTTAGTATTGATATTTAATTAAATATATTTGATTAAATTTTATTTATAAATACATTTTTTAGGGAAAGCTAAGTGGCAAGCAAGACGTCGTACTGCTCAAAATCGAACTCCTGCGAGTAGCTCATTGAATTCATTGGATATTTTAAATTCTACTTCCATTGGAGTGACTACTAGACTTCAACGAGAACGTCAAGGTAGTGAAGCAGCATCATCAAATTTAGCACAGGCTTCAGCAGCTCAAAATGCAATGCCTGAAAGTGAAGAAACTCCAGTGTCTACAGAAGTTGTTATTGCTACTGAACAAGGTGTAAACATTGAAACTCAAAATCAACAGATCAATAATGATCAAAGTAATGAATCTGTTAACAATTTAATACAAACATCTGTTGCATCACACATAAGGTAAATATAAATCAATTTTACATTTCAAACTTTATTGTTATAATGATATGTTTTATAATTATTGATAAAAATCTGTAAAATTATACAATTTTTCAATTTAAATTAATAAATAAGGATAAAATACAAGTACATTGTTGACTAATAATTATTTTAAGAGAAGAAGTAACGTTTTATTTAAATAAATATAAATAATTTTGTTTTTATTGTATAATGATATTCCTATGTGTTGGATTAAATTTTATAATATTAAAATAGATACAAGAAAAATATAAAAAAATGTCTTTAATAATTCTTACTCATATAGATACTACTTAATATGCTATCACATTCAAATATAATTATAGTTTTAAATACATTAAATCCTAAACATTTCTAATTTTTACTTTCAATTGTCAATTAACTACATATTATTGGATATTATTACATTTTTCTTTATTAAAAGGCATCTTATTCATTAAAATTTAAAATTATAAAAAAATATATAAAATTAAAAAAAAAAATGTAATTAAAATAAAATCATAAGGATTATATAGTAAAATGTACATAAATTCATAAATTTTATTAATATCAATGATTTTTAGTGAAATAAAATCGGAATCAAAAAAGAAAGAAAGACGAAAAGATGATAAACTAAAAGGAGAAAATACGAGTACAACTGATGAAGAACTAATGGATTCACAACGTAAGTAATATTTTATTCTAATACAATATACAAATGTTAATATTTCATATTACTATCATATCTTTAAAAATATTATTAGTTAGTTTTTTTTACAATATTTTTGATGTTTATGAACAAAGTAATAACTTGGAAATTTTGATCCACATTGTCTGCATGGATAATATTGAATAGAAGTATTATTTCTTTTACCTGATTTATTTGTCATCAAATTGATGTTTAAGTGTCTATTAATATGTTTTTCATAACAGTACTTACTTTTAAATGGATGATTGCAGTATTTGCAATTATAAGACTGCTTTTGTGCTGATTTCCTTTCATCACCTTTGTAGTTTTTGTTAAGTACTCTGTAAAATTTAACTGGTCCATCACAACTTGCTATATCCAAAATAATATTTTCCTTACGTATTGGTGGTTTGAAATTTGATTCTTCCGATATTTTTAATGTTCTATTTTCATTTGGTTGTTGAATTACTGAAGCATCTGTAAATGATGGTAGTTTTGCTATAGGTTTTATTATATTTTGATCTTGAGTTATCAAAAATTGACGACACATATCTGATGCTTGTGGCATGTGAAGGGTATGTGTTGCTAAAAGAACAGAATGTATATTGATATTATTTATTTTTAGCATTCCTGTATATACATATGATAATATAATTGAAAATGTATCATCTGTAATGTCAGGAATAAATATTTTATTTGTTTCACAATCCTCTAATGTTTTAAAATAACCACTGTACTGTGCTAGAAGTTTTCGGTGAGATAAAAATGCTCGCAATCTGTTATTTAATGACATTACATAAATGGTTAAATCGGGTTCCATAAAACGGTACATGATCGTTGGCAGTTATGTAATGAGACTAAAATGATGATTGTTAAAATATTCATTCGTGGTAAAATTTGTGGACCCTTTTAGTTGACGAGAGGCGCTCTCTTTAGCTGGTCTTCCGGTCCGTTTGATTTTAATTCAGCTTATAACTGTTTATCAATCCGTCAATATTTACTACCTCGTTATCCCTGTATTCCCTGTTTACTTTGTTTTCCCATGAGTATTTCTTTAACTCTAATTAATTTCTGTATTTAAACTATTATTGCACCATTATTTAAGTGTAAATATTACATTATTATTTATAAAATACAAATATTAAACATTTGATTTCATGAACATATAATAATTTAATTATTTCTACTTAATAAATTGTCATTTTGGGAGAATAATTCCTAAATAAAAATTGTATACATTTAAAATTTCTTATACATTAATTTGAGGTTATTAGTTTAGTTATTTAAATATAATAATATGTATTATATATTAATTATATTATAATTTTTAAATGTTAAAGTTATAAATATTATATAAGCAATTGCATTTATTATTAAAAGATTTTCAATGGGGCTTATAAAATAATGTCTTATAAAAGTTATCTAAGAAATATAAAAAAACATTAATTAAAAAATTTAAAAAATCAAATAAATTAGTTAGTTTTTTTACATCATCAATAATGCATCAACTAATATTTTGCATTTTTAAATAAAATAAATGGTTTGGCTAAAAAAAAATGAGAAGTATTTACCTAACATTTTATACTTTCCAATTATTTGTATACCCTATGGAATACAAAAATTTTGTTCAATTATGAATTATCAACACAAGGGGCTGGTTTTACATTCCTTTTTCTCTTGGGACCCTGGGAAAATTACAGTGTCTTATTTACAAAACAGTATAGAATTAATTCCAATCATTAAATTACTAAATATTAATTGTTTTATTTATAGGAATGTGTTTATTTATAATTAAAATATATAGAGTTAAATAATAATTTATATTTTTATGATCATAATTGTTTTAAATATTAAAACATTTTATACTACTTTCCTAATTTAAAAATAATTCTTATTTTTTTATTCTTATCTTCTTTTTTCTTCATGTATCTCAGATTGCTTTATTAGTAATTTGTTTTATTATAGTAATCATGAGATTATACTTATAACCAGGGCTTAAATCATAATAATGTATATTGTTTACCGTTATGGGACATTTAAACATTTTTCTCTCTACTGTTTTCAAATGTAGTATTTACCAATCAATACTATGTAAAATAACATAACACATTTTAAATATTATACTATATAATATATAGTAAAATATATTATACATATAGATTACCTTTAACCAGTGGTGAATTGGTAAATATATTTGTGGGTACACACTAAAAAAAATATGGATATTAATCCTATAATAAATTTTCTTGTTTCACTCAACAATTTTTTACTCTCAATATGTTAGAAAAAAATTTAATTAATCCTTTGTAATTACATGTTTATAACTTCTATTAAGACTATAAAATATAACACCACAAGATATACATTTGCAGCGCATTATAAATTGCATGATGCAGATTTAAGTACTATGGGGTGAATGTCCACACTCCATACTATTATTCAATGTTATTCATTACAGTTAACAAAATACATTTAATACACTGTACACTGTAATTTTCAACAGATAAATATTTCAATCAATTTCATAGTTCATAACAATTTTTTCTGATGAACTATTGAATTATTATTATTTTTTGTTTTCGAGTTATTTTAGAAGGGTATATCCGTAAAATAATTTTACATTAGGTATACTCTAAAAATCTAAAATCTGCTGATGGGTATACACCGTATACCAATACACCCCTGCCATTAACAATATTTTCTTTTTTAATTCTTATAACTCATAACTTATAAATAAAGCAATCATATTTGTAATACAACAACAATAAAATGCACATACCACATAAAATATGTATATATTGTCAATTAATAACATATGTATGGTGTATTACTAATGTTTTATTGATTTTTACTGAAATTATTTTTGATGAGGCAGGCCATACGGGTTCAGTGCCGACAATCCGACATAATTTCAGAAAGCTTATTTATAAATTATAATTAGTAATGCTTACGTATATTTCATTAGTTGATAAATTTATTGCTGTTTTAAACATCCTTTTATATTTATTTTATTTAAATTATTTAGTAATTTAAGTCAGTTTTACAAAAATAATGTTTCAAATCTATTTTACTGATTATTATAAATATTTTTAAATAACAATTTCTTTTATGTATCAATAGTTTCATCATTTTTATTTGATATTAATTTTAATCGTTTTTTGTTTCTATTTCGTTATCCGTTTTTAATCGTTTTTTTGAATAGTTTAATGTTAAACTCATAACGTTATAAAAACCTTTTGGTGCCCTGCTTATAATTATAGATTTTTGTTTTTTCTAATTAATATATTTACTATTAGTATTTTTAAATTACACAATTTTCATTTTTAACATCATTATTATTGTACTGTGTGATGTATTTATGGATATTCTCTTTAAAGTTAGTTTTATATTCTGTATTTTGTACAGCTTATAGTATATCAGCAACTGATGAAATGTATAATTTTAATGTGATTTTACATAAATTCATTCAAAATGCTTGAATTTGTTTTTAGATTTTGAGAAAAGTTTGAATATATTGATTTAACAGTGATATAATATTTTTATTGTTTTAAAAAGTACATTGTTATTTTTAGTTTCTTCTAATGTAAACACTCATTATGTATATGAAATAAAAATGTTATCAAGTTAATTTGTAATTTTTAAATTTTTATAGATTTCTATCTTTCAATACATTTTGAATTATAGTTAAAATAAAATAAAAAATAAAAATTATAATTTCAAAATTTTTATTTTAAGTTATAAATAATATTTTAAATTAATTTGCTTTAATTTTGATATATTACAAGGGAGAGATACTAATTTCATGTATACATTTATCATTTACATTATCTGTTACAAATTTTACTATCTTTTTTTTTTAAGAGAATTTAAAAATTTACATTTTAATATTTTAAAAGAATCATTCAAAATTTATATTTAAGTGGAGATGTATCACTTTCATCTAATTTATCTAAACTATATCTAGATTGCATTTTATTTGGATGAATAAGACAGGCATTTTTTTTCATGTAAAACTTAATAAATTACTTTAGTTTAAAAAATTGATGAATATGAATAAATATTTATAGTATACTTTTTAATTATAATTTTTATGAATATTTTACTAATTTTTTTTATTATTTAGATGAAACTGGATCGAAAGGAGATGTACCTAAAGGTGTATGTGCAGTTTGTAAAGCTGAAAATGTAGCTTGTCCTAGGATACTTAATCCTTCAGATGCTACCCAATATGGTGTTAAGCCAGAAGATATTATTCCTGGGGCTCGAGTTTGTAATACTTGCCGTTGCAAAGTGGTTAGGTCCCAAAATCGTCGTGTAATATATTGCCCATTACCATCTTGTCCTACTGTTCAGTCTAATAGTAGAAGACCAGTTAAAAGATTACGCCCATTACCTGCCAAATGGAATACTGCTCAAGATATTATTGCTTTAGAATTTCGTGAGTAATTTAAAATTTTATAGTTATTTTATAAGCCAACAGTTTAAATTCAGCCTATTTTGATATAGAAATTGGACCAACAACATCAAAGTGTTGTTCTGCTTGTTTTAATCGTATTCAAAGACGATTAATGTCACTGGGAGTAGTAGGGACTTCCAACAGTATAAGTACCGATACTTTAGATGGATGGACTGATGAAGAGACTAATGCATTGAAGAAAGGAATTCGTGAACATGGCACCCGATGGAGTGAAATAAGCAAATTAGTTGGACCTAATAAGAGTCATTATCAGTGTAAGGAGTTTTATTTTAGCTTTCGCAAAAAACTTGGTTTAGACCTCTTAGTACAGGAATATAAAAAGGTAATATTTTTCATTGAATATAATATTTAAAAAAAAATTAAAATATGTATTTGCTTTTAGACAAACGGAAGTGAACAAAAGCCTGCTCTAACAGATGAAGAAGAGTCTGGGTCTAGTACATCTAGTTGTGATGAAACTAATCTTGTATTATGTGACAGTGATACTCAAAGTGCCCCATCACCAACGAACACTTTACCACAAACATCACCAATGCGAGAAACATCAAGTCCATCACATGTGAAATTGATTACTAAAGAAACTCGATTAGATAATGAAAATGCAATTCGTTCAGCTGCAATCAAAGAAGATTATGATAGTTCTGCTACTGAAACTGCAGATGAAGGTATTGGAGGTACTGCTGAAAATGAGTCTAATGTGTTGTTGCAACATTCCAATAATGAATCTGAAAAGAAAGAAAAAATTGTATCTGATTTGAGCGTATCAGATATTTTATCTGATGTAATCGAAAAACAATTTACTAAAGAACTTTCTAATCGAGAGGTAAATATTTTATTTTAACATTTTTTTAATGTATTATTTAACCTTTTTTTATTTGTTTTTTTTTTTTTTAACAGAAGGAAAATAGTTCTATGCCAACTATATCATCCATACTTTTAGATCCTGAATATCCAATTAAAGATCGAAATACAGCATCTAGCAATAATGAAAATAAACAACAACAGTCAATGGCAACAATATCAGTTGTTCCTCCACCACCTAGGGAACTTCATAATAAAGATGGTTTAGTTGTAGTTCAAGTTCAATCTTCTAAAATGTCTGATGTTAGAGTTCCTGAAGGTGTAACTCTTGATTTAAGTATCAAAAGACCAAGAGATGGAGATTCTTATACTGATCCACCTCCAATTAAACATGCTCAGCCACCACCACCACCTGGAGCAATGTATAGACCACCTCCCACACAAATTCATGAAACAAATACTTTTTATTCTCCCCAGGTAGACTTTTTATTTAAATTCTCATATTTTATTAATTATATATTTATTTTTATTAAGTTATGTTTAATGTTTTTAGTTTGCTGATTTGGCACGAAGTGGCAAGCAAGGTGATCTATATTGGACAAAAATATCACCGCCAAATAATCATGTCATGGTCCATCCATCACAATCAGTCTCCCATATTACTGTTAAGCAATCTTCTCATAATATAAAAATACCACATAAGGTTAGTTGACCAAATTTATAAATATTGATAATTGATTGATAAAATATTTAGTTTATATAATTTTTATTTAGGTAACTTCACCACAGTTGTCTGTTGGAAATGCTGTATCTTCAAAGTTATCTCCAAATATATTAAATAATGCAAAAGCTACTGGCTCTATTATGCATGGTACTTCTGGTTCAACTGCAACTTTATACATGCCACCACAGTCAAACCGATATTCTCAAGCGCCTCAAGCTCCAGTTGGTTCCATAACTCAAGGCACTCCTATACACCAGCGAATGCTACATAATTCAAGTCAAAATATAAATGCTGATTATTATCAAAAACGCAATCCACAACCTCAGTACCAATCAAGACAACCTCATTATAGTGAGCAGCGACAAATTATTATGGACGACTATATTACTTCTCAGCAAATGCACTCTAATGTGGCAGCTCAATTTCCGAGAGCTCAAAAACCTCCTGTCACTAGTCCAATTTATTATCAACCAACTCGGCAAGGTGTAATACAACGTCATAATACTGCTCCTAAAGTAACATCACCACAAAGTTATCCTCCGGGACATGAAGCACTTGGGTCTTTGGTTGATGTTGCAATTAGGCAGCCCAGTTTACCTGTGCCTTTAAATCATTCTGAAGATAGGCATAGAGAACAAGATCGTTATATGAGAGGGTCACCTGTGCCAAAGCAACATATGTACAGAGAACAACAAAGGCATGAGCAAATACAAAGAGAGCGTGAGATGGCTGTGCAAAGAGAACGAGAAATGCAAGCAGTAGCACAAATCAGAGAGCAACAACAAAGAGAACAATATATGAGGGATAAACAAATGATGCATCATCGTCTTACTCCTGAACAACATTCAAGAATGGTAGCTGCTTCATTTCAACAGCAGCGACAGCAAGAACAACCTAGAGTTATGCAAATACCAACTACTGTTTCATCATTTCAACAATCTAGATCTAATACACCTGTATCTCGGCATCAAGACCCACAATCAAATATACAAAAGTAAAATTAATTTTTGGTTTTTATTTAAAATAATTAAATATATCAGGGTATTAATTTTACATTTTTATAGTAGAGATAATACTGTAAGTGGTCGAGTTTCTAGACAAGGTATGGAATCACATGCATTGACTGCTGCCAATTTAATTGATGCCATTATCACACATCAAATAAATCAAAGTAATGATGGAACTGGGCATCCTCCTAATGTTCCTCCGGTCAACAATCAAGCTCATATTCAACAACAAAGAGCTGGTGATAAATTATTTCAAGTAAGTTGTTTTACTCTAATTGCATGCCTATTAACTTATCTATAGTCTAAATATTTCTTTCTATAAAAAGAATAATTCAAATGGTATTGTTTAATATTAATTAATATTTATATTTTATCATAATAGTAGTAAATATGAGTTTTTCATTTATGGTCCTATTATTTCCATTATAATAAATATTTTGTTAGTATAGTAACATAATTTTTCATATTTTTATTTTAATTGTTATTTTTAATTTTTAGGCATTCCCAGAGGTAAATGAAAAACAAAATTCAAAACCACGAGAAAGTCCTGAAATGAGTGGCCGTTCAGGAGAACCATATCCTTATATGCTAGCCACTGGCTTTGAACCTCATACATGGAAACTACGCCGTGCTTTACAACAGAAGGAATATGAACAACAAATGAAGGATGATAATAGTAGAGTTCGCTTTTATCAAACTCAAGCTGATATACCAATATCACCTCTAGATTATGTAAAAAATCGGATTGTTGAAGTAATGCGCACTTCCGATGACGACAACAAAAATGAGCAGGCTTACACTTATCCATTTTCAGCTGCAATAAATATGTCAGCATCAGCTACACAAAAGAATAATGAAACATCTGATACTAGCGGTGGTGGTGGTGGTGGTGGTGGTGGTGGTGGTGGAGGAGGAGGAGGAGGAGGCGGCGGCAGTGGTGTGGGATCCATGTTAACAGCGCAGTATGAGCCAATGTCTGATGAAGACTAGTATTTCTTCCAAAACACAGGGTACATATGTGTTGAGCAAGATTTTTTTGTTTAGAAGTCTAGTCTTTTTCTTTTTTTTTTTTTTTTATTAACTTGTTAATCCAATTTAATATACATTTTTGATTCACATTATAAGAATTATTTGTGTTCTGTTTATTATAAGTGTAACATCTAAAGTATATTTTATATTTATAAAATGTCTTAAATAAAAATCTTAGTTTTGAAAGTTAACATAAATTTTTAAATTATACTTACAGTTAACTAATGATTTAATTATTATTGTCCAGAACACTGAATTAAAAATAAAAATTTAATTTGGTTTATGTGTTAAAAAAGTACACTTGATTGGTTGGCACAAATCTTAACTTATCAATTGAAAAATAATATATATTTTATAAGTAAAAATTATATTATTGTTCTATTACTGTTATATAATTAATTTCATGGATTTTTATCTAAACATGATTTACTATTCAATTATAACCCCTTTTTTTTTAGATTGGTTTTGGAAAACTGCTTAATTAAGAATGTTGGTGTTGAAATGTATTTATATTTTTATCAATTAGAAAATATAATTCACAATTATTTTATTATATCTTAGTATGATATATGGATTTGTTTTCGCTGTTATATTACTCAAAATTACCAAATTACAAATAAATTATTTTTTTTATTTTGTAAATGAATTTTAGTTTTTTGATTATGTTAATTTAAAATTAAACATTTCTTACTGAAGTAATGTAAATGTTTACATTATGAACATTTTTTTTTTTTTAATGTAGTTGTTATAAAAATGCTGAATCAAAAGTTAAGTATTTCATTTTCAATATTTACAATATTTATTTTACATTTCAATTTATTATATCCATTAAATTTAAAACATTTCTATAGATTTTAAAAATTTTATAATTTTTTAAAATTAATAAGTTGATTTGATTGAAGAATTTGTTATTGCTCAGCCTATAAATAATGTAATCAATTTTTAGAACAAAAGAAGCCTTTAAATATTAAGTTCTAATTTACTTAAAATAAAATTGAAAATACTATTTGTGTCAACCAATTAAATTTAATTATACTGACTTTATTATTTAACATTAATCACAATGTATTTTTTTTTTAATGTTTGATGATATTAAATATTTTTTTTTTATTTGGTATCCACTCATGAATCTTATTTGTGTGTACAGTAAAATTTAAACCAATTACAACTTGCAATGTATATTTGTCTCATTTTAATATGTAAATTCCCTCCAATTTTTTTTTGTTGTTTTTTCTATAGACATAAAATGTAAATAATACATTTAATGAAAATATTACTTTTATAAGCATTTTATTTATTTTTTATTATAATTTTTTTTTATTGTTGAACATTTGTAAGTACTGTATTGTATAAACTGC